>NW_026526765.1:29917807-30182807 GCF_024362965.1 Panthera pardus | reverse complement strand
AAGTGGCCATATACCAGATCAGTTTGCTAGATGCTATAGCCAAGTTTTGTAAATAGAAGTTTGATTTTTTTTCCTTCTATTCCTCACTTTGTTCAGTCAATGTTCACAGAAACAGAGTTCCCTCACCAAAGCACATAAGCTAACAAATCAGAAGAATAGTCAGGATCAAGTGTGAAATTTCTGGCTTTTTGCCTTTCTACTTTTTTTCCTTAAACATTTTTTTTAGTGTTTATTTATTTATTTCTGAGAGAGAGAGAGACAGGAAAGAGAGTGCAGGGGAGGGGCAGAGAGAAAGGGAGAGATGGAATCCCAAGCAGGCTCCACACTGTCAGTGCACAGCCTGATGTGGGGCTTGCACACACGAACCATGAGATCATGACCTGAGCCAAAACCAAGAGTCGGATGCTTAACCAAATGAGCCACCCAGGCGCTGCTTCTTTTTCACTCTTTTCCTCTTTACCCAATTTCTTTTGGATAAATTATTTCTGAAAGCAACTGAGGTGAAGAGGCTGCCATCTTAAATAATACCAGGTCAAAAAACTTTATTCCATTATGCTTGGGTTAAAGAGTATAAATGGTAATGTTAGAATAATTGTATAAATCATGTCCTTTGATTTATATTAGTTAAAAAGAGGGAAATTCTGTTAGTCATTTTATAACAAATTATAGTTTGATGAAAAATCACTAAGTTAATAATAGACCATAACGTTATCTCAGGGCATTTCCTGAAATAACTAGAACTTTGAAAAGGTTTGAAACTGTCTATGTTTCTTCCAAACATAATTATTTAAAAAAAAAAATGATACATCATCTCCAAATTATATTTTGTTCATTCTTTCTCTCCTATACTTTGATCACATAAAATAGAGTAATGGTAGCCTTTTACACAATATATAAAAGCTTAGAACCCCATCTTACACAAAAACTAAAGTGAGCTTGTAAAACTCAAGATTCAAGTTATATTCTGGAATTTATCTTAGAAAGGAGGCTAAGCACACTACCCGAATCATAAAAAATTAGATGATAAATGAGAAATATGCACTTTTTTTAAGTTGAGTAAACACAATTGAACTACAGAGAAACATCTAAAAATAATTTCGGAATTGTAAAACGTGTATGAACATCATACAATAAAAATAGTAAATGTTAGAGAAACGTTTGTCATTTCCTAGTGAAGAGTATCTCTACGTTGAATAGAGAAAAAAAATTTTCAGAGCACATGACAATGCAGAGACTAGAATTAAAACTAGTTTTTCCTTTAAGTTTGTTTCAAAAATAAATAAGGAAAATGCAATTATTATGTTTTTAAAAGCTATTTATTGTGAAAGTTATAGTATAGTTTTTAGTTATTAGGAAACTGTATAGCTGTTAACATCCCTGACTGAAGACAATATTTGATTCCATATACGTGCCGAGCTTGGCATTCTAAAATATAATGATGTAGGGGTGTATTTTTTTATTTTAGAAGAGGATGTGGGAATACAATCACTAGTATTTTATTCAAGTAAATGGATTCATCTAGGATAGACCTGAAGCCACCGTTGTCTGTGCCTAGTCGAGCAAGCACACCACTAACTGCTGATAGGAAGGATGAGATGTTGTCTTTTATGTAAATTAAAACTCAACATAGTAAGTACCTTACCACAGCAGAGTGCGGTATTTCCAAAAGAAATGACTATTCTGGTTTTTAATGACAAAACACAATAAAAGAAGAGATATTTTTGGTCCTTCTAGCAAAATGCCCACCCTCTTTATCCATTCCAAAGAATATACTTATTTTCTTACATTCCAAGAAGACTTAAAACTTCAGAAAATAAATCAAAGAGACATTTTAAAGTTCCTTTAACATAACATTCTACTTACTATGTAAACAAACACAGTGCTGTCTGGGACAGGGGGTGGGGATGGGGCGGCCTGGGCAGCTCAGTCATGGTTAAGTGTCCAACTCTTGATTTCAGCTCAGGTCATGGTCTCAGGGTTCAGTTTGTGAGATGGAGCCGGGGTCGGGCTCTGTGCTGATAGCACACAGAGTCTGCTTGGGATTCTCTCTCTCTCCCTCTCTCTCTCTGCCCCTCCCCTGTTTGTGTGCTCTCTCTCTCAAAAACAAATAAACTTCAAAAGAACAAAACAAACAATGCTGTCTAATATTAACAACAAAAATGCAAACAAATCTTAAATCAATTATGTAAAAGACCACTTTAAAGTGCCATGGCTTTGTCCCTATTTGAAGTTTTCTCTTCACCCATCTATTAATACGGATCTCAAAATCTGTTTTCTGACTTTTCTAACATAATTCAATATAAGGTACAATCCATTTACTTAATGACCATTCTCTTTTGTTTGCTTCTCTTCATTTGCTCATCCCTTAAGATTCAGGTTTCCTAGGGCTCATATTCTCCATCCTTTGTGCCTTAAACTAATCAGCAGCCACTATTTCAACTACAAAACTGCAAATATTTCTCCCAAAATTGTGCCTTCTCTTAGGCACCAAACCCATGTACCCATCTGCCTACTATCTCCACCCAGACATCCTGCTGGCATTTCAAGCTCAACATATCAACAATGCACTATATTTCTTCCGAATTCTGCTTTCTTTTCTTTTTTCTTTCTTTTTTAATCTCAGAGAATACTGACTCAGTTTCCCAAGTAATAAACCTCAGCCTTCATACACAAATGAAATCTTATAAATCTAACCTTCACACTTCAGTAAAAATTAACTGTTCTAAAGCCTAAATCTGATTGTGTCATTCTGATGTTTTAAATAAACAAACAAACAAAGACAAAGTCACCTTCTTATTATGGCATACAAGATCAGGTTACTTTTCCTTCTCTCCTGCCTCACTCTTTAGACACACTTGCGCTCTCCAGTATGCATTACATGTACTTCTCCAGGATACCATTCACTTATTCAATAACTATTGATTAAATACAACCTGTATGTCTGTCAGTTCTAAGCACTGAGGATATCACAGCAAACACAACAAAGTTTCTGCTCTAGTGGGCTTACATCCTGGTGGAAGAACACAGATAAAACAAATAAACATACAATAGATGCAATGGCCATAAGGGCTATGGAGAAAAAGATCTAGCTAGAAAAGCAACTCAGAGCAACACAGCAAATGGCATGTTCTATACACTACAAAAACCTAGTGTGTCTTAAAAGTGCAATCACACATCCCTTAATTTATTTAGGTTTCAATTTTAATTATACTTTAAAACCACAACACCATGAGTAATCCTGAAATGTACAGTCATTGAGAGGCATAACAGAACATGGCTTACTTCTGGAACAACCAATTATAATAATTTTATTTTTTGAGATTAAAGTTGATAGAGTCAAGAGTGTTTGCTTTGATTCTAGTATTTTAGTTGGCTCTTGGCTGTACCCCCCAAAAATTATTATTAGTGCTGGCACATTTCAAATTATGTCATGAGATTAGAATCTATAAAACCCAAGTACTCATCTAGAATTAGTCTCATTGTTATTTCATTGTCTCTAACTATACCATGGTTTCAAATTTAGGGCCTACAAATTAAGACTCCATAGTAATACTACAGCATTAGAGACAGGAGCTTTTTACTGGTGATTTAAAAACAGTTGTTCAATTGTCTGAATCATTTAAGTACATAATATGTCCCAACTGTTTACAAAGAGCTGAAACAACTGGAGAAGCCTACATTAAGGGCACTGTTTAAGATATAGGATATTGCTAAAAGATTTGACAGTGAGCCAAAGGAAACTTACAGACATTAATTGGTCTGTTTCATATTCAGAAAATAACAATGACTTACCTTACTATCAAAATAATAATACATACTTTAAAAGACTATAAAGGAATTCAGATTTTCCTCTGGGAAACTTCACTATTACTGCATCACATACAGCTCCAGTCTCAGGACAGGAATGAATGAATGAATCAATGAATCAGTGCACACATGCTGGAGTTTTAGTACTTATATAAATATGTAAAGAAAACTAGTGGATTTTTTTTTTTTTTTTTTTTTTAGATAGCAGAAGTTAAATCTGAAATGTTTTAAGCTTCCAAATAACTAAATAGAAATTGAGCTCAGCGGAAACTCAGTCTTACAGCAATGACAATTCTGGCAAGCCAAATTCTGTCAAAGACTTTGTGGTTTAGGAAACGATGACACAATTCATCACTTTCCGAGGGCATAACTTTCATTTCTGTCCACAATCCCTGAATCTTCACAAACATGCACACTGTGGGACACTCGTTTCTACAGCCTACATAATAATTAGGTTAGCTTCTGCTCTCTTCAAACTGGTTGGCAGAGGGGCAAACATCCTCAGCCCAGCTGAAATTATGACTGAAGTGTGACAGACCCATAGGAAATACTGGGTCAAAGGAAGGGAAAGGGTAGATCAGCCAATCTGCACCAGTCTAATAATTCCTGTGCCGGAGAAAAAAAGCAACTACCATTGCACTGTAAGGGCCAGGGCTTATGTTCTATTTAAAAACTAAAACCAAAACAAAAGATGACTAAGAGGCAAACTTCACTTCATTCTCAAGGCTGAGAAGAAAAGAATTTACATACCGCATCTGTGATGTCTATTTCATACACCCTTTGGAAAGTCCGGCGCTCAAAGAAAACAAGTTTGCCGCTGCCACATCCCCTTTGAACAGATGTCCCAGTGACCACGAGTTTATCATCTGGACTGAAACAGCAGTCGGTCCTACAGACAAAAACCAGTATATAAGCATAAGCTTATGACCCTACAACAGTGAGTTAAATACAATATAAACAACACCATTGTAATAAGAAGTAACTCTTACAGAGGACTTACAGTAACTCAAGCACTTATTTTTTTGTTTAATTTTCACAATAATCCCATGAGGTAGATATTATTATTCCCATTTTACTGATGAGGAAACTGAGGCAGAGAGAGATTAAATAAACCTTGCCCAAGATCACAAAAGTAAGTGGTGCAGCTGGGATTCGAACTTAGGCAGTCTGATTCCAGAATGTGTGCTTTTAACTTCCACATGCTATATGTTTAATGTAAAGGAAGTATGGGAAAAACTCAATTATAGACACTGACGGTACTATAGACAAATAGACATTGTATGACTAATGTCTAAGCAGTGATTATTTTGTCCAGTTTTGGAACTATGTTTTTTATCACCACTATCCACCATCCCCAAATAATTTGAGGTTTGTCAAGTCAAGCACCATGAAATGAGGAGCAGGTTGGACCGCTGGAACCTGACTGATGGCTAGAATTCAACAGCTCTTGTTATTAGAGATCTGGCCACCTGATTGTGAATAGTCTAAGACATGATCCAAAGAAGTCATGCAGTTAGCATAGCTTACAGCAGGCATAATAGTTCAAAAAAAGTCTCATCAGCTATAAATTCATGTTTGTTTGTCCATCTGTTTGTCTTAACAGATAAATGCCATGGGCAATGGACCACGCTAGAATTAGTGCTCTGCTATTACACTGTTTCCTGCACTTGGCGCCTCCATCAACTTCACGCTCTCCCTGTTGGTCATTATTTAACACAGATGTGAAATTTTATTTCCACATAAATAGAGACTTCTGCTTAGGCACCAACTGTAGGACTTAAAGTTCAAATCCCACCTCAGCTGCCTCAGAAAAATCTTTACGTGTTTCAGTTGTCAACGTAAGACAACGGAGAGAACAGTGTTCAGCTACCTCGAGCAGGATGTTCTGACCAAGTGAAGGATAGTGAATTATTGACTGGAATTGAGATAAGAAAAAATTGAGAAAACAATATATAATAATGCTTAGTAACTATGGAAAATTGCTTTGATGGAATGGGATTCAAATTTTAAAAGACAACAATACGGAGGCTTACCCTGTCATTTATACATATTAAAAAAAAAAACAACTCAATCCCTTAAAATATTTTTACTGCCCAAAGACCTATGTGTGTATACACATAAACACACACATACAAACACATGAACATACATCATTTCAACTTCCAAAGAATTTTATGGTCTGAAGAATGTGCAAATGAAAAGAAAAAATAAAATGCATCTTCAAGAACAGATATCAAATACTCTTCATATTTCTTTTTTAGAAGACATACGATATAAATTAACATTAAGGTGAAGAAATTTCTTGTTCACTCTCTTATGTTTATCAATTATTTAAAATACGCTACTTACATTGGGAACATGGTAGGAAGACCCGAGGCTGAAAAAAGTGGCTTATTAAACTGTCGAATGTCCCATAATTTCAATGTATCATCACCTAATAGAGGAAAGAAAAAGAAAAGACAGAAAGTGCATTGTCCAAAAAGAACTAGTTCCAAGCTTAGAGTTTGCTAACCTTAGTGTATAACTATAGGAAGGAAAGAAAGAAAAAAAAAAAAAGAAAAAGAAAGAAAGAAGCACATAAGTGTTTTACTTTTTTAACTGTTTGGGGAGTTTGAAAGTAGTAGATGTGAGAACAGTAGAAAGATATATGATAATGAACTGGTCTCCTAGAAATAAATTTTCCAACTGATGTAGCATCTGTAGGCTAGAAGGAACCCTGGAGAATCTACTCTAAGGAGTGATTTTACAGCAGCTGGCAGTTCCCCTAAGGTACAGTTGAGCATAACCTGACTGCTTAAGAAGATATTAATTTAACAACCATCAGGACTGAAAATAGTTCAATTCACAACAGATTCTTTCTCCCGTTGGTGTGTAGATGAAGCTATCCATTAACATTAATGAGGGTGAGCCATGTGATTCCCTTCCCTCCAGTGTAACTCCACCTGTGGCTATCACTCTTCACTTTGCTGGGGAGTACAGCTTTTCCAAGCTCTTTAAAGTATAATGGATATTCTTCTAAGGATCACTTTTTTATATTTCTATAGGGCTACTAACTAATATTCTTGACCGGAATGAAAGCCAAAACTCATATAAGTAATGTCTTTGCTGCTCTTTTTCCCCCATGTCCACAGCTGAGACCCGCCTCAACCCCTTGGGTCCAATAAGGAATCAATATCAGGTGCAAGTGAGGTGAGTGGAGAGTTCAATAAAAGTCTCCACTCTCTCCCAAGTGACTCTTCCTCTGAAACACAACTTTTGGCAGGTGCACTAATCCACAACTGGCTGGACTGGGGTCCTGCTTATATTGGAAGAACTTTGTAAGATTCACCTTTTTGCTTTTAGTCTTGAAAAAAAAAAAAAGATTACATATCCTCACAATTCTCAAACAGTAAAAAAAAACATTAATCTGCATTAAAGAGTTTAGCTAAACTGGCAGGTTCTGGAACTAGCAGGAACATCTTACAACACCCAGGGACTCTGGTGAATTGACTTCCATCTGTCATATTCTATACACTCAGGAAGAAAAAGGATGGAATATAGTATACATGTTGTGTTGGCAACATGGTACCCAACAGCTATTACAGGATGGAAGGGGAAGGTAAGAATTATCACCAAAATGGCTTTGACTGAAATGGAATTAGTCCTGTACTTCTAGTACTTAACAACTGGGTTGGGGCTGGCCTGTTTTAGAATCCTCTGAGAAGAATTTTCAAACTACACTTCTCTCTTATTCCCCTCTTGTCTCCCCAGTGCACATTGGAGATTTGGGTACACCTTCTAAAGGGGCAAGAGTAAATGTGAAAATTTCTAGGTGAAACATTTATCATTTGAAAAACTTTCCCAGAAGATTCAGATACAGACTCTTGGGGTAAGAACCACTATTTGTAAGTAAAGAGTACACATAGTTTTAATTAAGAGCCATCTCAGGACTTGAACAGGTTAGAATTGATAAACCAAAATACATATTTTATAATACCCACCTTTTCCATATTTACCATAAATAGAAAATACACATACATGTGCTTTGCTTTTTTACAATTATGTAAGTAAGGGTAGTTTGGTTATAATAGAGAAGGCTTCCTCAGAGGACAGAGAACCTGAATACAGTCCCCGAGGTACACAGACATGGAATGGCTGAACTGAGTGAAAGCTGTACCAAGTCTCTCCATCTCCCCCTCATTCCCACTACTCTCTACACCAGGTTGCAAATTCTTTCAGGAAAGGAACTCTGTCTATGATGTTCACATTGTATACCCAGCACCCAGCATAATGGTAACTCAGAGTAGTTACTCAACATAATATAGTAGTTGATGGAGTGAATGAATGACTGAATGTAGTGTTGCTAGATTAACATGGCCTATGGAATAAAGACTAAATCCTTTATTTGATATTTAAAGCCATCTGTAACATGGCTCCCACCTACTTACTCTGCTGTTTCTTTCCCTCCCCACAAGTGGGCCTCCAGGAAGATCCTCAGTCATGTCCCATACCTCACGTAATGCTTTACTCATAAGCCGTCCTTACTATTCTCTTATCTCCTTCAGTTAACACTTAGCTTATCCATGTGAGAAGGATTCAGCAAAAAGGTACAACCCATATTCAACCATATGAGTGTGGATAAGTAAACTTATAATATGGTCACATAAAACTACATAGCTATTTAAAAAATGATACCCAGGTATACAACTTTTTTTTTTAACTGAATTGTTATAGTGTTTGAACTGGAAAAAAAAAATTAATGGTGAGCTAACAGAAGACTCTAAATTTAAAAACAGTATAAAAATACTGTAGAAAATCATCTACAAAATTCCATAAAGTAGAGGCAAAGGTCATCCTTAGAGGCTTCAAACTCTGATGGAATTTGAAGCTAAAATAAAAACTCAGGCAAAAAAGTACATATTTTCTAAATTTTACTTGACAACTTCTAATAAAACAATTTTGCCAAATTGGATATGCATTTTAATGAAAAAGAAGACTGACAAAGTTACATTAACAAAAGCACAGCTACCTTTACTGTTAGGATATTAGTGTAACTTTATTAGGGTTAATTATGATCATTTTATATATAGAAATACATCCGAAAGAAAGTTTTTAACCTACCTCCACGAGAAGCAAGGACATTACCATCATAGGAAAAAGTCACGCAGGAAGTGTCTGTTCCTGGGTCATGAGCCTGTTTATAGTGGAATTTAGGATGAACCTGTTTGCAAAGACAAGCAAAGTGTTAATTAACATCTCATCTGAATTCAAACAAGAACATTTCTGTGGCAAGAGTATTTTACTCTATCATCTGGAAAAGGATATATGTAAAATATTAATTTCATTTGATTATAGTTTTCTTTATCCTGGAAAAAAATTCAAATAGTTTCCAAAAACATCCATTTGCTCTAATAATAAAAAAGAGATTAAGTAAGTCCCATCTTTCAGACTGCCTTCGCAAGCTCTGAGCAACACAAGATCAACTCAGTATTCAGTTCTTATAAAATTATGGGGACCATTTCCTATAGTTATCTGAAAGAGTAATATAAATAAAAATTACAAGTGAACATATTATTTATTAAATCAAATGTATCATTGTAGGACTGCCTGGCTGGCTCAGTCAGTAAAGTGTGTGAATCTTGATCTCAGGGTTCTGAGTTTAAGACCCATGTTGGGTGTGTTGCCTATATATATATATATATATATATATATATATATATATATATATATATATATGTATGTATGTGTGTGTATATATATATATGTATATATATACATACCACTGTATTCCTAGTATATGCCAGACACTGGGCATGTGGTTGTAGGCCTTGAACTCTCTTGTATGTGCCTGTAGGATAACGTTGTTGCGGGGGAGGAGGAGGGGGAGAGGTAACCCTGCTGCAATGCTAATCATACCCTAGGCACTCCATCCTCTATGGTCTCGTCTACTTCATTCTCACAGTCCACAAGTTAAGGTTCTACTATTATCACGTCCATGTTACATTTGAGGAAACTGAACCCCAGAGACTAAAGTTCCTTATCTAAAGCCACAGAGCTGGTAAGTGCTAGAGCTGGGTACAGGACTCAGGAGGCCTGCTCTTAAACACTACTTCTTTTCTGGTGCTGTGTGTTAGTAGTCTTTTTACTCCTAATATTGCTTCTTCACAGGTAATGACTTCTAAAAGTAACTCTACGATACTAATCCTATCACTCAGTTATGACTCAGTAACCAGCACAGGCTAAGGGACTAGGGAGTCAGTTATCCCAGATCTACCAGGCTAGAAAATTCCACTGAATGGACAGGGACACTCCTAGTGACAATAGCATGTAGGTCTCTGCTAGGAGCCACAGGTATAGGAATACAAGTGACCCCATCTCCTTTGCTCTTACCTCAACCCTAACAAGAACTGGTCACAAATCAGAGCTTCCAGCAATATCCCTGATGCCCTGACAGTGAGCTTCCACCTAAAGGCTTCCCGTAATGAGGAGCACAGTACCTTACAAAAGCAGGCTGGATTTGTTTTTGTTTTTGTTTTTAATAATTTATAAATATTGAGTTAAATTTGTCTTCTCTCTTCCTCTGACAGTCTTAGAAATTTGTATTAAACATGGCTATCATGCTCCTACGTCTCATGGGTACAAATAATTTGTTGATTCAACTTTTCTTTTCAACTGGGTGTCAACTGTATGGCAGACATAATGTTAAGCAGGGAAACACGAATGTGCAAAGATAAACATGGCTTCTTTCCTCAGAGAGCTGACAGTCAGTCAGTCCCCTCAAAGAACACAGTTAAGCATACGAAGGGACAAGTGGTACAATGGGGATGTGAAGAGTCATAAGTGAGCACTGAAGAGAGATGCCTAATCTAACCCTGAGAATGGGGGAGGGGGAGTGGAGGAAGAGGGGCAAAAACAAATCCTGTGACCCCGTGGATGAAAGTATGAGTTAGCAGATGAAGGAGCAGGATACAGAGGCAAGAACGAGAGTACTGTGTTGTAGTAGGCAGAATTTTGACCCCCATGACCTCTTCCCTGCAGTGTCATGCCCATAAATATGTCACTGTACATGGCAAAAGGGACTCTGCAGGTAAAACTAAAGTTACTAACTGGCTATCCCTAAAATAGGGAGATTATCCTGGATTATCTAGGTGGGGCTGAAGTAGTCACATGAGTCTTTGCAAGGAGAACTTCCTCTTGGCTGAGGACAGAAAAGGAAGCCACACAGACATGACAGGAGAGTACGTCAGAGAGGCTGGAAGAATAAAAAGTGTTGGACATGTCACTGCTGACTCTAAAGATGTGTCAAGGAAATGGGTATCTGATTTCTGCCAATAACCAGTGTGTTTGAAAGAGGACTCTGAACCCCAGATGAGAGCCACATCCTTGGCCAATACTTTGATTTTAGCTTGGTGAGAGCCTAAGAAGAGAATCCCACCACACCATGACAGACATCTTACCTGGAGAAATTGTGAAATAACAAATTGGTGTTTTTTTAAGGCACTAAATTAGTGGTAATTTGTTAGGAAGCAACAGAAAGCTAACATGTGCATAAAGGTAAGAGAACTGGTTGGAGTCAAAGAACTAAAAGAAGCAAACCATGACTCGAGGGAAAGGTGAGGTGAAGGGCTGGTGTGAGCAGGGCCTCGATTACCAGGAGCCTTGTGGGCCATGTCCAGGACTTAGATTTTATCCTGAAGGCAAAAGAGAGCTGCTTAATGGAGTTTACTCAGAGCAGGACATGACTGGGTTTGCTTATTTTAAAAAGATCATTCTGGACACATGTGGAGATAGATTAGGAATATTTTGTTCCTCAGAAAAAACAAAACTCTGCTACCAAACTCAATTAGGAAAATTTGCCAATTGGTCATATTTCATCAAGTCATCAACTACTAAACTCTAAATAAAACTTCTGAAAGAGACTGTAGGGGTAACAGTTCACCAAAAAGCCTGTGCTACCTTTGGCCTCTCAGTGAAATTAACTTAGGTTTTTTGTGGGGCTTTTTTTAATGTTTATTTATTTTTGAGAGAGAGTGAGAGCACAAAGGAGAGGCAGAGAGAGAGAGAGAGGGAGACAGAGGATCTGGAACAGGCTCTGCGCTGACAGCAGAGAGCCCAGTGTAGGGCTCAAACTCACGAACCGTGAGATCATGACCCGAGCTGGAATCGGAAGCTTAACTGACTGAGCTACCCAGGCGCCCCAACTTAGTTTTTGTGTATTTGTTTTAAATGTTTTGTTTATGTTTACTGACCCCTCATTTCAGGAGCGGTAAGGCAGTGGGGTACAGTAAAACGAGCAGTGGGCCAGGACCAGGAGATAGGAAATCTAGACTTAGTTCAGTCAAAAACTAGCAGTGCGACTAGGGACAAATTAGCCTCTCCAGATCACAAGTCAATCTTCTGTAAAATAAATGGACTGTGCGAGACGATTTCTAGGGTCTCTGATAGCTCTGTGATTCTTAAGAAAAAGACAAAAACTGGTATATATAAGTATATATAATATTTTCTAATTAAACTAACTGATCAATTATGTACTTTTTTATTATTAATAGGACAAAAGAGATTTTGAATGCCAATGTTTGACCATAGAAATACATATATACATAGATGTGTATATACACGTATACCAGTAAAGTGGGATACAGAACCTTAAAAGGCACAGAATCCAAGGGAATCCTGTCATATAAGCTTCAGCATGAGCTCAGTGGCAGCAGGTTGCTCCCTGTGACAGTCTGACTCTCTTCCTTGTTGCTCACACAGGGGTGAGATGAAGCTGCGAATGTGCTATTTCCTAAATTGGTCTTGCTTCTTTTTACTGCCCTGAGTGGGATTCTAATGTTTAAAGACATATAAGGCACCTGGTACACAAGCAAGGAAAAAGTGCAATGTTTCAAAACTTAAGGAAAGATTCTGCTGGATCTAACAGGTGACAGTACAACTACAGTACAAGGAACTGAATGGCAATAAGGTATTATGACTACAGGGGATTTTGCCTTAATCTAGTAAGAAAGGATTTTACCCAATATTCATCTGCCACACTTTTATGCTTTTAGGTCTCCTCATTCAGGTACTCCTTGGTTTGTTGTTGTTGTTGTTGTTTTGATTGTTTTTTAGACTTCATGCCCAGTGTGGAGCCCAACATGGGGCTTGAGCTCATGACCCTGAGATCAACACCTGAACTGAGATAAAGGGTTGGACTGAGGCACCCAAGTGCCCCCATTTAGGTACTACTTTAAAAAGCCACTCTAATAAAGAAACTGATCCCATTCACAATTGCACCAAGAAGCATAAAATACCTAGGAATAAATCTAACCAAAGATGTAAAAGATCTGTATGCTGAAAACTATAGAAAGCTTATGCAGGTAATTGAAGAAGATATAAAGAAATGGAAAGACATTCCCTGCTCATGGATTGGAAGAATAAATATTGTCAAAATGTCAATACTACCCAAAGCTATCTACACATTCAATGCAATCCCAATCAAAATTGCACCAGCATTCTTCTCGAAACTAGAACAAGCAATCCTAAAATTCATATGGAACCACAAAAGACCCCGAATAGCCAAAGTAATTTTGAAGAAGAAGACCAAAGCAGGAGGCATCACAATCCCAGACTTTAGCCTCTACTACAAAGCTGTCATCATCAAGACAGCATGGTATTGGCATAAAAACAGACACATAGACCAATGGAATAGAATAGAAACCCCAGAACTAGACCCACAAATGTATGGCCAACTCATCTTTGACAAAGCAGGAAAGAACATCCAATGGAAAAAAGACAGTCTCTTTAACAAATGGTGCTGGGAGAACTGGACAGCAACATGCAGAAGGTTGAAACTAGACCACTTTCTCACACCATTCACAAAAATAAACTCAAAATGGATAAAGGACCTGAATGTGAGACAGGAAACCATCAAAACCTTAGAGGAGAAAGCAGGAAAAGACCTCTCTGACCTCAGCCGTAGCAATCTCTTACTCGGCACATCCCCAAAGGCAAGGGAATTAAAAGCAAAAGTGAATTACTGGGACCTTATGAAGATAAAAAGCTTCTGCACAGCAAAGGAAACAACCAACAAAACTAAAAGGCAACCAACGGAATGGGAAAAGATATTTGCAAATGACATATCAGACAAAGGGCTAGTATCTAAAATCTATAAAGAGCTCATCAAACTCCACACCCGAAAAACAAATAACCCAGTGAAGAAATGGGCAGAAAACATGAATAGACACTTCTCTAAAGAAGACATCCAGATGGCCAACAGGCACATGAAAAGATGTTCAACGTCGCTCCTTATCAGGGAAATACAAATCAAAACCACACTCAGATATCACCTCACGCCAGTCAGAGTGGCCAAAATGAAGAAATCAGGAGACTATAGATGCTGGAGAGGATGTGGAGAAACAGGAACCCTCTTGCACTGTTGGTGGGAATGCAAATTGGTGCAGCCGCTCTGGAAAGCAGTGTGGAGGTTCCTCAGAAAATTAAAAATAGACCTACCCTATGACCCAGCAATAGCACTGCTAGGAATTTATCCAAGGGATACAGGAGTACTGATGCATAGGGGCACTTGTACCCCAATGTTTATAGCAGCACTCTCAACAATAGCCAAATTATGGAAAGAGCCTAAATGTCCATCAACTGATGAATGGATAAAGAAATTGTGGTTTACATACACAATGGAATACTACGTGGCAATGAGAAAGAATGAAATATGGCCTTTTGTAGCAACATGGATGGAACTGGAGAGTGTGATGCTAAGTGAAATAAGCCATGCAGAGAAAGACAGATACCATATGGTTTCACTCTTATGTGGATCCTGAGAAACGTAACAGAAACCCATGGGGGAGGGGAAGGAAAAAAAAAAAAAAGAGGTTAGAGTGGGAGAGAGCCAAAGCATAAGAGACTGTTAAAAACTGAGAACAAACTGAGGGTTGATGGGGGGTGGGAGGGAGGGCAGGGTGGGTGATGGGTATTGAGGAGGGCACCTTTTGGGATGAGCACTGGGTGTTGCATGGAAACCAATTTGACAGTAAATTTCATATATTAAATAAAAAATAAAAAATAAAAAAAAATAAAAAAATAAAAAGCCACTCTATTGGAGGTTGGGTGTTTTGAAACTTCTACAATTCATTGTTTATAATGCAAAACGTGTGAATATATGCCACAAAACAAGTTCCACCTTGTCTTTGTGACTTCCAGTATTTTCTATTGCCTTATCGATAACATCTCGGTACAACACTCTTTTAGAGTGACAAATTGCTGCGTATTAATGACTAAGATTTCAAAGGAGAGACTGCACTCAAAATTTCTAAATCATTTCCTTTTTTAAAGGACCCAGTAAAGGGGCACCTGTGTGGCTCAGTCAGTTAAGTGTCTCACTCTTGGTTTTGGTTCAGGTTATGATCTCACAGTTCGTGAGTTTAAGCCCCGAGTCAGGCTCTGTGATGATAGCACGGAGCCTGCTTTGTATCCTCCTTATCCCTGTCTCTCTGTCCCTCCTCTGCTTGCTCTCTCTTTCTCTCTGAAAAAATAAATAAACTTAAAAAAAACTTTTTTTAAAGAACCCAATAAAAGAAAGAGACAAAGTGTCCTCACTTGAGATGGACAGCTCACAGATTCTATGTCAAAAGAGCTCAATTATTAACTTCACTTTAACCAGTAACAAAAGTTTCTTCTAATGATACAAAATAGGTAGCCAGAGGGGATCTTAAACTTTTGTAAAATATCAACACTTGGACAGTAACAATGACATACACCCTCACACTCTGGAAACAGAGTCAGCCTGACTGAAAACACTTCTGGCATAATGTGGGAAATCTAAAACTGAGACTTCTCCTTTAACCTTCTCCTTTAACTGATTTTATGATCATCCGAGGCAAAGAACATCGTTCTTTAGGGAAACGGAGATTATTAACTCCTTTATATAGGTTTCCTATCCTTGGGAGTGCCTTATGTTATGATTTGGAGAGTATCAAGTCTCCCATGTGCATAATGCTGGAAAATGCAAGCAGAAATGCTAGAGCTTTAAAGGCCCTCTCCTGAGATATAGTACAAACTCCAGTTGGTAAAAATGTCCTTATATCCTCTCTTTGCAGCTGCTCAGGAGCCTCTGGCAGTACAAAACTCCATACATTATAAGCAACAACCATCCATTTCTGGGTGGCTCTAATTAGGAACACTTTTCTTAAACTGGGTCCAAGACTCCTTCCTAGAATTCCAACACCTACTTATGGGTCCTGGTCCTGTCATCTGTGGCTATGCTAATTCTAGTTTTTCTTCTCTAATGCAGTCTGCCAGAATCTCCAAGAAAAATATGACATCTTCCACAAAGTCTTAAATATAGCATTCTTGAAATCCTAAATGTAATCCAAACATTCTCTGGTGCTACCAATGGTCAGTGAGTGTACATCCGGGGGCTGCCGAGATCTGTCTCAATCAATGCGAGAGGAACAACAGCCCTCAAAATGATCAAAACACATTTTGTAATTAATAGAGACAGTGGAATTAACTATTTTAAATGAGAGGATTTAAGTGAATTGCTGGGCTGAAAATAGAGAAAATTTTAATGGAAAGAATATTGGTCCTACAGTCAAGCTGACTCCACCTAAATTTTCAATTTGATACATTTTAGTTTGACCCTGGCCAAACTGCTTAATCTTACTGTTTCTCAGTTTCTTAATTTTTAAAATTACACATCTTCCCACCCCTAACTTCTCCTCAACTCCCAAAGACACCTTGTTATATCTGACCTACTAATTCCTGCTTATGTCAATACCACACATACATTAAGTCTCTCATAGGGGCCTCCTTTCATAAAGCTGCCAACATGCAACTATGCTAACAAAACACAAACTCCAAGAGCAAGATGAAGCAAATCCTGGGCTCTCTAACAAGCGAGGTGTACTAGCATTTGTCCTCTCACATCTAGTTCTAGGACCCCCTCAATGGATATAAAATTCCTTTCTCACTGGGAATCTATTTTCAAGCTTAGTGATAACCAAGCAATTCTGTATTTTCAATCACATGCTAGAGTTATACTGGGATTAAAAATATGCCAGGATTTTTTAAATGGCAATATGAAAAGCCAAATAAATGTACGTCTAGATGGAACATAACTTGCTCCTGTTTCTCTGATTTTGGAGACCTGTAGTAAGGAGAATGGGGAGAATACATACAAAAGAATAAGAACTGTCACGTGAACATGCTTTGCCATTCCCTACTCCCATGAAGCCTTCATTCTAGTGAGGAAAAACAGACAATAACACCTCTCCAACTGATTCTATGACATTCAGGTTAATATACTGTATGAAAATATGGCATAATGATAAAAAGCACAGACTGTGCAGCCAGACTGACAAGTTCAAATCCAGGCTTCACCACTCACCACCCACGTGATCTTGGGCTGGCTAATCTCCCTATGCCATCTATTAAATGAGAATAACAATAGCATCCACTTTAGCTGTTGGGAGAATGTAATGAGTTAATGCAAGTGGCACACTCCTTTGCAATATAACTTTGCTACTCTTTTCATCAAAATGTGCCATTTACTTCTTAAAACCTGGGGTCTGGGTATGGACACGTGACTTGTTTGGGCTTATAGGACACGTAGCCACAAAAATGTGCCTCTCACACCTCCCACTGCATAAACTGCCACTTTCCCTGCTTCTGTGACTTGGCCAGGCTTTGCAAGGGCTGCTCCCAGCCAAAGACTGAGCACAAGGGATAAAGGACTCCTAATTAATCTGAGTGACATTTTCCTGACATTGTGCTATTAGTCTGAGACTCTTTTTTGCACATAATGCTGGAAAATGCAAGCAGAAATGCTAGAGCTTTTTTCTTTTCCTTTAATAGAACAGCTTTCTTGAGATACAATTCACATACCATGGAATTTGCCCACTTAAAGTATGCAGGTCAATGATTTTAGCATTTTCAGAGAGTTGGGCAACCACCACCACGATCAATTTTAGAACATTTCCATCACCCCCGAAAAGAAACCGCATACACATTAGCAATCATTCCCCATTTCCCTCCTAACCCCTCAGCCCCAAGCAACCACTAATCCAGTTTGTCTTTGTATATTTGCCTATCTGAACATTTCATATAAATTAAATTATACAATATGCTACCTTTCACTTAGCATCCTGTTCCTGAGGTTCATCCATGGTGTAGATATGTATCAGTATTTCATTTCTTTTTATTGCCAAATAAGATCCCACTGTATGAATGTACCACATTTTATTTATCCATTCATCATTGGATGGACATTTAATACTCCTTCCTTTCTTGTCTTTCATAGAGGTATGGCCTGTATCTTTCCAGATTTCTCAGGCTCCCTCCCTTTTTCCCCTTACAGGCCCTTCCCCAGTAAATCTCATATGTTTTAATTCTGGTCTCCGTGTCTGTTTTGGAGAATCTAGACTAACACAAGTGGTGCCATGAGTGATCCAACAACACAGCGGCTAAGATAAGAATGTGGGACTGGCTCATTCATTGCCTGGTAGGTAAAGAGGACACTGTCCTAGGTGGACTACGAGGTGCAGATACACTTTAGCACCTGGTACTGGTTCAACTGCTGCAGATTTCACTGGAGGTGACCTGGGAAAACTTCATGGGATAGGGGAATGTCCTTCTGGGTACAATGTTTTAGGCATTTAAAAAATATGGGAGGAGAAATACCTACAAAGATGATAGTGTTGGCTGGCTACTGCTAGGTCATACTGATACCCTACAGAGGGAGAATGAGAAACTGAGGGCCATTAACAGTTGAAGACTACATGGGAGAGTCAGAGGGCCAACTGTAGTACTTTTTGAAGAGGCCCTCATCTCCTGCGGTGGAAGAACAGACACAGCCGAGCAACAAACAAAAGAGATCTGGTGGTTAGATTTATAGAGCTCCAAAGACATTTAAATGCTCAGCCAAGGCAGGTCTGCTATTCTAGGGTCAGGGCTCTAGTTGGGAAAACCTGAGACCCTGAAACATAGGATAGGATATCTGGATGGAGGCCCAGAGAATGCTGGATCTGCAGATCGCCCTCCCCCCACCCGGCCACCCTGGGAACCCTCACAGTTTAGAGAGGTGGCCAACTCTTGCCCTAGTAAGAGCTAGAAATTCCTTTGTTTTGAAAGATGCTACAACTGCCTCTTCCCCACGAGGACCTGCTCCTACCTCCTCCTCTCCTGGCTGCTAGGCCAATAACTAGGGTTGAATCCCAGGATTACTCATCTGGGGAAGTGGCTGAAAGGAGGAAAGAGATTACACACCAAAAGAGATACAAGGATTAGCTAGCAGCTACTGGCGGGAGCCTTGACGTGCCTTGAGTTTAAATTGTGAAAATGCTTAATCAAGGGAGCTTTGACATAAGGTTAGATAGGCAGGATACCTTGATTGGGGGGGGGGGGGGGGTCAGATTTTTGGAAAAGGACCCCAGGGGATTGGGCAAACAAGCTGCTAGGATGCTGTGAGAGGCCTGGAAATGTGATGGCCAATGGTGAATGAAATCAAAACACCCTGATTGCCCTAGCAGAGGACAGAGAAAAGAATAAAAAGGCTTGGGGGAGTGTGCATGCTGGAATCGATATATTGTGTCAAGCTAGAAAACACAGATTATTATTTTTCATGGGAGGGCCCAGAAGAAATACCATTCACCAAGGCCATGCATAGGTGAGACGGCCAGCATCACCAAGAAGTTCAGGGGCAGCTCTCCTCTGCAGCCCAAGGCTAATGTCATGGAGCTGGACCATTAACACCCACGGGATGATGAGGCCTGAAGTAATAATAGCCAGATCGCAGTACTTCATTACTAGAAATCAAAAGGCTGCAGTTACCATAATATAAAGTATAATGACTGGAAGTCAGAGAGGCAGCCAAGGGGGCTTGATGTGGAGGGAGCTGTGGAGAAGGTTGGCAGAATATGGCATTCCTAGGGGGCAGAAGAGATGGGCAGACAACAAAGGTACTGCTTAATCTCTACCATCAAAAAGAGACGAACAGAGGAGGCTGAAGGTGGTCACCCCAATAAAAAGTCATGATCCCTTGTTCTGTTCCCATAGCTGAGCCTATTTTCAGATCAGGAGCTTACTGACTACAGAGATAGCTAGATCCCCAAGGAAAAGGGCAGTGCTACTCAGTGGAGCAGTAATTCTCCCAGTCCTTCCACAAATGGACTACTGACTGCAGACTTAATCTAGTGGTCGTCCCAACTGTAGATGCTGTGCTGAATGACAGATCTTAGCTAGAGCAGATCAATAAAGGCTTGAGGTGATTCTGGCAAAAGGGATTCCCACTGGCCTGGCCAAAGCTTTCTTAGAACTGTGTTGCTATCTGAGAGGCTTTCTAGCCAACCCTAACTCCCTCCTACCTTCCCTCTTTCCTCCATAGGAGATGGACCTGTATCACCATCTGGTAAGCTCTGGCCTCCTCTGACTCCTCACTCACTTGTTCCCTTACAGGAGTTTTGGCAATAGAAAGATCTCTTACACATCTAACGCTGCCTTAGCATCTGCTCCTCAGAGAAGCCTAACAGGGGACACTAGCAACCAAGACACAAGCAGAGAAGTGTAAAAGGTCCATATTTGGGGACTTGCTCTCTTACTGTTTCTGGAACCCAGCCACCTTGTGAAAAATCATGGGCCAGCTTCCTGGATGACCAGAGACATGCCCAGTCATCCCTGTAGCACCAGCTGACATCTAGCCAATAGCCAGACATGTGGGTAAGGTCATCCTAGACCACCCAGGTGTTAGTTACCTGTAGATGCAATAGGGAACACAGGAGAAATCAGCCTAGCCACTTCAGACCAGAAGTATTGCCTAACTGACCTACAGTAGATGTTTGTAGTTTTAAGTTGCAAAGTTTTAGGGTAGTTTGTTAGGCAGCAAAAGTTAACTCATATAAAGGATGTGAACAGTACCTGACAGATACTAAACATTTTATGTGTTGAGCAGTATTATAAGTCAGATGATACTACAGGAGCATAACTCTTTGAAGAAGGTTGATTCCTTTTCCCCTACCTCGGCATTCTACCAAATAATATCCATCATAAACTAGTCCTAAAATCCAATAATTAAAATTTATTCAGCGTGATCACATCTTGTACTTTACATAATCACTATGCTCCTCTCTTGCCTTTCTGCATCTCCCTGTGAGAGCAAGAATTCTCTCTAGCAACGTCTCTTAATCCTTGCCCTGGTCGCTTGGGATCGCCACTGTCTCTAGGTAGTTGTAGTGTGGCTCCAGCCAGGTGCAACCATTCTTATATATATTCTTGGATACTGAATAAGACGGCTCCAGCAGACAATACCAGAGAGAAGAAAATGTTTAGAAATAGCTCATTCTTGGAGGGCATGGAAGGGAGGATTGCGTTTAAGCTGCTTTTCTTTATGTTACTAGATAAAAGCTCTTTCCCCACATTTCTGATCCTTTCTCTCAAGTAGGTCAGCTTCAGATTCTTTCTTTCCCAGGAACATCTGAACTCCAAGAATGCCAATGAGTCTCAGGGAACAGTATATGTTATACATCACATATTATGGTGCTTACAAGAGAACAAACTTCATAAATACAGCAAATGAAACTCAGAACTTTTGAGTGTGTTTCAAGGAAATAATATATTTCATAGTAAGTTGACAGTTTTCCAAGTTTCCAGCTTTTTCGAAAGAGATAATTATGCTCCAGCCAAGATGTTTTTCCCTTCCCTCGGTCCTTCCTTCTCTCTCCTTCCCTTCCTTCCTTTGTTTAAAAGAAATAATTTAAAGCCAAAGGACAATACTATCTGTCAAAGGTTTCTGAAAAGTCTATTCATCATGCCCCATAAAATAAAACTGTGATAATGAAACTTTTAGAACCCACATTTACAGTGTGAACCACATTTACCGAGGACCTATTATACACACAACAGTGAGATACATAAATGAAGAGACCACATGGAATGTTCCCAAAATGATTTGCGAGTTGGAAAAGGGAGACACACACATAAGACCTCTTATTCTTTCATAAAACATTTTCTGCACCCACTATAAGCCAGGTTAGAAGGCACCAAAATGACTAGGAATTGGCCTCTGCCTTAATGGGGAAGCTTACAAGTGAGAAAGAGCCAGATACCGAGACAGAATGAGCAAGCGTGAACATTTATGACCGGAGTTGAACTCTCCAGCAGGGTTCTCCATTCTTAGTCCAGGTTCACTGTTGCAACCACTGTGACTTCAGAAAACAGGTATGACTTAGCATTTATTTTCCAACTGTGTTTGGCAAAGAGATAGCCAGCCTTCATTCATAACTGGACAGTGTTGCAATGGCATGCCTGTTGGATCATCTCAAGGCAGGTGACTGCAGTGTGGGACTACCTAGGGCTCTATCTGATGACCAGCTGGAAGCTGCGGCTGCAGGAGAAAGCTCAGCCACTGAGACGTGTGAGTCACAGGCTGCATATGACGCCACTGCTCTGGAATCTTCTGGCTCCCCATGTGCTTGCAACTTGAAATTCAAGGTGTTTACTTTAGTCTATAAAACAAACCCCTTATGGCTAAGGCACAAGTTACCTTCACATTAATCTCCCTTCTTATAAACCCTAGCTGAATCAGTTGGTATACCAGTTAGGTGCTCTAGATTTATGCTTCAGAAAGCTGGATGCAAAAAAATGTTAAAGCCCTACAGAAAACCCAAGCTTTTGGAATTTGAAGAAAGCATAAAATAAAACTGTGGACTTTGAGATTCCATTTATAATCCTGAGACATCTTATAGGATCATTTAAAGATGGGGATATTATCTGATTAGAACATTTAAATAGCTGGTATATTTTACCACCCCGACTTTAAGCAAAGTATCATTTTTACTGGGGAAAAAATGAGGTAATACAGAATCTCACATGATATTCTTTAGGTTTCTAAATGAAGATATCACCTAAATCATCAAGAATGATTTAAGAAAAAAAGTCCTTCCAGAAATTGCCAAACAGCAGGGTTTCCCAGAGGATGTTTTGTGTAACATCATCCTCTCCAGGGATGAGGTGGGGCTGGGGGCCAAGGAAGCCTGGGAAAATAGAGTTTATTTGCAAACTCTTGCCCTTGTCTTGCAAATTCACAATGCACATTAGTATATCAAAAGCCAGAATCTTTTAAATAGTCATCCTGGAATAATTCAACTTCTTTAACATTTCTGATGCTTATTTGACCAAGGAACTTTTCTTTTATTCAGATAGTACCTACTAACACAGATAGAACTAACATTCTCTGGACCTCAATCTGGGAAATACAGTACATAGAGCAAGAGTTAGTAAACTTTTCCTGGAAAAGGCCACACAGTAAATATTTTAAGCTTTGAGGACTACAGTCTCTGTTGTAACTATTCATTTCTGCTGTTGTAGTGTAAAAGCAGCCATAGACAATATATAAACAAATGGATGAGGCTGTGTTCCAATAAAACTTTATTTAGAAAAAGAGATGGCAGGCTGGATTTGATCCACAGTTTGCTGACCTCTGATCTAGAGAGAACAAAAATCTTAGGAAAAGGCAATCATTGTTACATAAACTAAAGGCTTCCTTGTGATTCGATAAAAATTTAACTTGTAATACTAACGGTGTAATACTAACGGCAATAGCAACAATAATGACAGGTACATTTATTGAATATGCTGCTACTTGGTGCAGTAAAACATACATTTTCTAATTTCATCCTTAAAACAAGCCTCCTGAGATACACACATTCTGAGATGTATGTAATTACCTCATTTTACAAACAAGAAAACTGAGGCTTAGCGAGGTGACTTACTCAAAGACATATGACTAGTAAGCTGTCAAAGCAAAAATTCAAACCCTAATTCTTACTCTTCACTAAAACACCTCTTTTTATTTATATATTCATATATTCTTACATTTATGTATTTATATGAATATACATATATGTATGCTGCCCTGTTTTACAGGCTTCCTTTGGGTTTACGTAGATTATTACAGTTATGGTCCTAAATGAACTGCATGTCCTTGTATCCCCAGGAAAGGCAGTGTAAGGAGGGGCGGGGAGGAGCAGATAACATGAAATAACTTTTCTCTTTCAAAATACATAACACATTTTTTTTAACACTATTTGGGATTTCTGGGAGGGTGGGGATTCTATTACAAATTCCATCTAAGGCAGAAGTCAGCAGTCTTTTATCCATAAAGAGTAGTAAAATTATAAATCAGTGATTTTTCACCCTTCTCCAGTCCTAGTCAATGGATTCTGATACATGATGATAATAATAGCTAACATTTCCTGGGCATTTATTGTGGGCTAGATACTATTCTAAGTGCATGCTATGTATTAACCCCTTGAATCTTCTAACGGCCTTATGAGCTAAATACTATTATTATTCCCACTTTCCAGAAGGACATGGCAG
The DNA here is from genome assembly GCF_024362965.1 of Panthera pardus. Classification (NCBI taxonomy): domain Eukaryota; kingdom Metazoa; phylum Chordata; class Mammalia; order Carnivora; family Felidae; genus Panthera; species Panthera pardus. Next base: position 30,158,657 of record NW_026526765.1, on the reverse strand, counting down.
AACAGAAAGGTAAGGTTAGTTGCCCAACTCAAGTGGCCACTAAGTGGGAGCCAAGATTTGAACCCAAGCACCTGGCCCAGGGCCTATACTCTTATCCACCATTATGCACATGCACACAATCCCACAGATCCTCTGACTTCAGCTTCCCTCTGCTCTGACCCCCTTTTGCAACTAATGTAGGCCTGGACTTTGAGCACCTTTGCTCTTTCCTTATGAGGCCAGTCCTCGCCCCAAACACCAAAGAAATTTGAAAGTGAAAAGTGGAGAAGTACAGCAAGAGAGCGTAGGAGGGTAGGTGAGCACTACAATGGTTTCTGGAAACAAAACCATTATCCAAGACTAAACCCAATTCTAGATCACTAGTTAATTCAATCCATAAGCATAGTTCTTTACTCACAAAGATCACACCAAGAGTCCTTGAAGTAATTTAAAACTTGGTAAATAACACAAGTTACAACTGGCAATGAGGAAATCCTGCTAATTGCTGTGGATCTCCTTAGCTGCCCTTTGTATGTTACCTTTTCCCTCCATCTTTACTCTTAAGTATGGGGTAAGAGAGGTGAGGATCTTCAGCCGCTTATATCACATAAGAAACACAAATGGGAACACAAGTGCAGCTTTCCATTCAGCTCTTTAATTGAAGAGGAACTTGAAAGCCACTGTGCCAACACCGGAAGCACAGTGCTGTGGAATGACCTGCCTAGACAGGAGGGAAAGCCCAGCGGTCCCCCCTTTGAAGTCCAGCTGCCTGAGATTCACTGGCAGGCAACCTTCAAAGAGAGCCGATGCTTCCTTCCCTCGGCCTGGCCGCCAAGCTTCCCGGGCAGCTGGGCACATTTAGCCACTCTCTGCCCAGCTGTCTGTGAACTCTGGCAGCCAGTTCAAGTGAGGGATAGAGAGGTGGCAGAGAAGGGAGGGTGAGGAAGAGGGAGTGGCGGGGGGGAGGAGGGTGGCGGGGGGGAGGAGGGTGGCGGGCCCAGTGGCGCCAGGGCAAAGAGGATGCTGGGTTTCCTTGGAACCGACCTTATCAGTGTCAGTCAAAAGACCAAGCTTCCAGGAGAGCACAATCCAACTCCACCACAAAGCAACCAGAGAGATATCAAGCTCCTTCAAAAGTTGAGTGACTCTCAAATGTACTCTTCTAAAGATGGTCCACTTGCTGCAGAAAACAGTCCAATCTCTCCATAAGAATGTAGGGGACAAAGCTAGGATCCAGCATCAAAAATGCACAGTCCTTTACTAATTTTGATTTTCCAGCAGCATGAGTTTATGCTTCTTGGGGACTTTTGGGGTTGTTTGCTGAGTTTGTTGTGGCAACCCTTCTGTTCCCCTGGCAGCCAATAGCCAAAGCACTTCTCTGTTTCTGCGCCTGTGCAGCAGATGCTTAGAGAAGACTGGCTCATTTAACATAAACAATACCAATGTGTTGTTATATTTATCCTCTGGAACGATACACTTGGAATAGAGAATAGTGAGTGTTATCAGCTGCAGGTGCAAAAAGGACATAGAACAGTTCCATTAGTGACAACAGACTTTCAAAAGAAGTCCGACTAAGAACAAGATCTTAAATTTGGTAAAGTGGGAGGCTATGAAAGTGACTGAAGTAGAGAAGAATGGAAAGGAAGAACTGAGATGGAGTTCTCTGGCAGCTATGGGGACAGTGAGGGAGATTGGAAGACAGGAGAAAAATCATCATAAGATCATGAAACCTCTTCTCTAGTTTTGCACAGTCTGGTTAGGAAAAGAATGAACGGATGAGCTTGCACCATGCACCATGTTACAGGTATGAGGAAGAGACCTAGATATTCAGACAGACTATCATATTAAGTCACTAGCTACAAACATGTCCTCCTCCCTGCTCTTTAGATCTCTTTAAAACTATACAACACAGGAGCCAGCATCAAGTACAGTGATATCAAAAACATACCATCCAAAACTTATTGTCCAGCTTTAAAAGTATAACACTGAGCCTACAGAAGATGTGCCAATTAAGACTTGCTGAAATTAATCCAACTGTTTATTCATTCATTCTACAAACGCCTATGGAGTCCTTGCTGTGTGCAAGGCACTACACTAGGTGTTGCAGATGAGTCACAGATTAGTAAAATGGCTCCTTACTCTCAAGGAGATTTGTCTAGAAAGGGAAGCAAACCTAAAACAAATATTTGCAATTCACTGTGTAATAAATAACGGCAGTATCCACAAATTATATAGCGAACCCACAGAATACTAGTCAACTCTGCCATGGTAGCAAAAAAGGCTGGGAGTGGAGTGAGAAATTGGGCAAAACGTGGTGACAATGCTCGACTGTGGTCTTTGAAGGAAAAGTAGAAGATCACTAGGAGTACAAGTGAAAGTTATTCCACTAGAGGACTCAGAATATAAAAGACTCAGAACTGTGAAATAGCACACTACTTTTGGAACTAGAGGTGGGAATCAAGAACAAAACCGTAGCATGTAAGACTGGAGAGCTGGAGTCAAATTATTAGTGCCCTCAGATATCCTTCTACAGAGTTTGAATTTGTACCTTATGGGCAATGTTGAGAAGGGTTTTAAGGAGAGAGGAGTAATATTGTATCTGTATTTTATTTTATTTTATTTTTTAAAAAAATTTTTTTAACGTTTTATTTTTATTTTTGAGACAGAGAGAGACAGAGCATCAACAGGGGAGGGCAGAGAGAGAGGGAGACACAGAATCTGAAACAGGCTCCAGGCTCTGGGCTGTCAGCACAAAGCCCGACGCGGGGCTCAAACTCACGGACCATGAGATCATGACCTGAGCCGAAGTCGGACGCTCAACTGATCAAGCCACCCAGGCGCCCCTGTATCTGTATTTTAAAAGATCACTCTGGGGGTGCCTGCGTAGCTCATTTGGTTACGCGTCCGACTTCGGCTCAGGGCATGATCTCATGGTTCATGAGTTCGGGTCTTGCATTGGGCTCTCTACTATCAGTGCAGAGCCTATTTGGGATTCTCTCTCTCCCTCTCTCTCTGTCCCTCCCCTGATCACTCTCTCTCAAAAATAAATAAACATTAAAAAAAATTTTTTTAAAGCGGGGGTGGGGGGAGAAAAATGATCACTCTGAAGCAGTGGGAAAGATAAACTGAAAAAGGAAAGACTGGGGGCAGGGAGATAAGTTAGGTGGTCCAGGTGAGGGCTTGAAGCTGGGGAATAGAGGAGTACAACTGAGAACAATTTCAGTTGTAGTTGGTGACTTCGGTGTAGGCAGTTTCAGTGAATCTGTGAAAGCAAATATAGCCTACTCTGGATAGATACCTGACAAAAGAGAAGGAAGAGCAGGAAAGGGCTTTTGTTAAACCAAATAAATAAAAAGCAGGGGCTTGAGCATACATTCTAGGTGCAGACAGGGATGAAAAGGATGAAAATACAGGAAAGGGAGAAACTGATGGAATGAGGTCTCAGAGGAGGCAGAAAGGACCCGAGATCAAGTGCACAGGTGGAAAGACTAGTGAGGAGCTGGAAGACAGACCTCTCCCATGGAGCTGCAAGGAAGGAAGCTGGGAGACAAGTAGGTATCAACCCAGAGACATTTGCACACATCAGGGGGAAAAGTCCGACAGAGGTCCAGCCCACTGTCCTTACTTTTCCAGACAGAGAAAGGGAGATAACTGAGTAGGGGGTGGGAATTACAAGGTGGACCAGAGAAGAGCTGGGTAAGTTTGAAAATACCCATCGGGGTGAAATAACAGAGAAATCTAGATAATAAAAAGGAAGGGATTACTAAAGGCAAGGACGGCTCAGAAGAAAAGGTATATCATGAATCTGGAATGATACCAATCTGCAAAACTGTGGGATTTATTATATTAGACTTAGAGCCAGAGCAAAGCAGCAAAGAAACCACACTACTGGGGCTGCTGCAGAGGAAACAGAAAATAAAGCACAGTTTAAATCTTGGTAAAATGTATACTGCAGAAGTCCAATGTCTTCTGCTTTTTCTCCAAGTATTGTGCCCCACAGTTAACTGGTTTAAAAATGCATTTTTTTAATGTTTTCATCTATTTTTGAGACAGAGAGAGACAGAGCACGAGCAGGGGAGGGGCAGAGAGAGAGGAAGACACAGAATCTGAAGCAGGCTCCAGGCTCTGAGCTGTCAGCACAGAGCCCGATGCAGGGCTCAACTCACGCATAGTGAGATCATGACCTGAGCTGAAGTCGGACATTAACTGACTGAGCCCCCCAAGCGCCCCTAAAAGTGCATTTTTGCCCCAAAGTCAAAGTTAAGGTCCATGTAATGTGACTTTTAACTTAGCTCAATTACAACAATAGAATGTTTTCTCTTCTATAAATGTAGACTTTGTTACAAAAAAAATGCCTTCACAATGAATAAAAATGATAGTATCAATATTTTTCTTACACTAAACATAGCATTATTTCAAAAAGTGAGAGTTCCAATTTCACTCGCTTAAGAAATCAACCTGAAGCAAATATTTATTGGTTATTTTCTAGATCTGAGGCATCATGCCATGCCTGTAGGAAAAGATGCAAAAACACAATCCCCACCTTCATGAAGATTACACTCTAATTCACATTTCAAATCTTTTAATAACTTTTTTCCTTGTTATAAAACCTCTTAAATTTCCTTGTTCGTTATATTTGTTGATGATAGGGCTCTTTCAACTAAACCCACAAAAAAGGAAAACTAACCAAGCAGTTAACTTAAGTATCTTCATTAATTTTTTAATTTGAAAAAGAAGACAGAAGAGAGAAGAAACAGATAGGAAGTTACAACACTCTATAGGCCTTCAAGAAATCAGGGATTTCTGGCTGCTATTAATAAACTAAAAGATCTCACACACCTTATTTCTGCATTGTAACAATAGGCTGATGGGGGAGAAAGAGACTGCCTTAAGGTAACCTGACAAAAGAAACTGTTTTAATTTGAAGTAAAAAAAAAAAAAAGGTAACTCATTTATTAACAGGGTATCATTACATATAAGCACAGGGTGCACCGAACTATGCAGGGAATTTACATTCAAGCAGTGAGAAGAGGCACATAAATCATCACAGCATGGTGACAGTATAGTATAATTCCTGGCACATAGTAGGCACTTAAACATTTGTTGAATGAATGAATAAACATAAGTAAAATGAGAGCATAAAACAGTAATTTATATTAATGTGGGGGTGGCAGGTAACAGAACCCGGAAGAGGGACCTTGAGGATTGGTTTACAGAAGTAAAAGAGCCTTGGGCGCGTGGGTGGCTCAGTCCGTTGAGCGTCCGACTTGGCTCAGGTCATGATCTCACAGTTTGTGGGTTCGAGCCCCCGTGTTGGGCTCTGTGCTGACAGCTCAAAGGATGGAGCCTGCTTCGGATTCTGTGTCTCCCTATCTCTCTCTGCCTCTCTGCCCCTTCCCCACCAGTCCTCTGTTTGTCTGTCTGTCTCTCTTTCAAAAACAAATAAGCATTTAAAAAATTTATTAAAAAAATAAAAGAAGTAAAAGAGCCTTTCGGCTCATAGGGAGCAGGGTGTTTGAAGGCAAGATGGTGGAAAATAGCAAGATATACTCAGGGCACACGTGGAAATGGTAACTGATGATGCAAGAGCCACCACGGCAGGTAGTGTCCTCCTTTGTGCAGACAAGTGCGTTTTGGGAATGAATACAAATCGGTCTTTATTAAGGATACCAAGTTGAGTTTAAAAAAGCAAAAGCAAAAACAACTCTTCTGGGTGTTTAGCATTTACCTTTATCCTGGAAAACATTTACTTATCTGTAAAACTGTGCTATCTCTACAGGCTCAGAATATTCTATTAAACTCTCTTTTTCACCTAAGTTTTAATCGAAAAATACTGAAGTTCTGCTATTTATCAATGTGTTAAGTTCTGAAAGCCTATCTATAAGTGCATTTGTTCCAAAAACCCTTCACACCATCCATAAGTGGCAGGCACAGGTATGGTGATAAACTTTGGCCCACTGCTTGGGCTGGATACTACTTTATTTTTTTTTCAACTTTTTTTTTTTTTTTTTTTTTTGGGGGGGGGGACAGAGAGAGACAGAGCATGAACAGGGGAGGGGCAGAGAGAGAGGGAGACACAGAATCGGAAACAGGCTCCAGGCTCCGAGCCATCAGCCCAGAGCCTGACGCGGGGCTCGAACTCACGGACCGCGAGATCGTGACCTGGCTGAAGTCGGACGCTTAACCGATTGCGCCACCCAGGCGCCCCGGATACTACTTTAATATAAAGCAAAAAAAAAACATCTACCACTGACAGAAGGTAGGAAACTCTCTTACCTTCTGGCCCCTGCCCCATCTAGGTAAAGGTAAGATGTCAATGAAAGATGTCAGAGAAAGATGAAAAAAGACTATGTGCTCTCACCCAAGAGCCTCTACAGAAACAAAGCAGAGTTTGGTTGCCATGAAGGCAAGAAGCAGGAAACCTGCCTGGGCTCTAGACCCACACTGTCTAACATGGTACCCATTTGCCTCACGTAGTTATTGAGATCATGAAACATGGCTTCTGTGATTAAGGAACTTCCTTTAAGTTTTATTTTAACATATTTAAATTTAAATAGCCACATATATTGGACAGTAGAGGTCCAAATGCTCTAATTAAGAAGCAAAGATTGGGGGCGCCTGGGTGGCTCATTCGGTTGAGCGTCCAACTTCAGCTCAGGTCGTGATCTCGCGGTTCATGAGTTCGAGTCCCACCTCGGGCTCTGGGCTGCCTGCTCAGAGCCTGGAGCCTGCTTTGGATTCTGTGTCTCCTTCTCTGTCTGCCCCTCCCCCACTTGTGCTCTGTCTCTCTCTGTCTCTCAAAAATAAAGTGTAAAAAAAAAAAAAAAAAAAAGCAAAGGTTGTTACATGGGATAAAAAAGCAAGACTCAGCTATGTACATCTGTAAGAAATCCACTTTAGCTTAATTTAAAAGAAAAAGAATAGAAAAAGATACACTGGGCAAATGCAAATCAAAAGAAACCTGGGGTAGCTATACATATCACTATAAGATAAAATAAATGTTCTAAAGAATAAGAAATGCCACCAGAAATAGAGATAGGTTACATAATGATTAAGGCGTCAATTCAGCAAGAAAACATAATTCTAAATGTGCATGCACCTAATAAAAGACCCTTAAAATACATAAAGGAAGAAAAACAAGAATTAAAAGGAGAAACAGCCATATCCATAATTACAGTTGCAGATTTCAACATTTCTCCCTCAGCAATTGATAAAATAGATAGACATAAAATCAGTAAAGTGGCATAATCAATACTGTCAAAACTTGACTTAATTAGATTTATAGGACACTCCTTCCTAGAACAGCAGAACACACATTCTTTTCAAACTGTACATGGAACAGTTATAGAGACAGATTATATTCTGGACCAAAAAACATACCACTATAAATTTTAAAGTATTAAAATCATACATAAAAACATCAAACTTTTGGGGATGCAAATTGTCATAGACTCAATGTTTGTATCCCCTCAAACTTCATATGTTGAAATCTTAACCCAAATGTGATGGTATTTTGAGGTGGGCTTTTGGGAAGTAATTAGGTTCAGGTGAGGTCATGAGGGGTAGGCCCCCACAATAGGATTAGTGTCCTTATAAGAAGAGGAAAAGAGATCTGCTCAATAGCCCTAGCTCCCACCCCTCCTCCCTTCCCTTACACAAGAGGGCATGGCAGTGAGAGGGCTGTCATCTGCAAACTAGGAATAAGGCTTTCAGTAGGAACCAGATATGCTGGCACCTTGATCCTAGACTTTCCAGTATAAAGAACAGTGAGAAATAAATGTCATTTAAGTCACCAAGTCTATGGTATTTTGTTATGGCAGCCTGAGCTAAGAAACAAAGTGCTTAGAGGGGAAATTTAGAGTTTAAGTATATATTAAAAAAGAAAAGAGGTCTCATGTAAAAGTCCTAAGCTTTCACTCTAAAAAATTAGAAAGAACAGGGGCACCTGGGTGGCTCAGTCAGCTGGGCGGCCCACTTCAGCTCAGGTCATGATCTCGCGGTCTGTGGGTTCAAGCTCTGCGTCAGGCTCTGTGCTGGCAGGTCAGAGCCTGGAGCCTGCATCTGATTCTGTGTCTCCCTCTCTCTCTGCCCCTCCCCTGCTTGCTCTCTGTCTCTCTGCCTCTCTCTCTCAAATAATAAACATTAAAAATTTTTTTTTAATTAGAAAGAACAAATAAAAAGAAAATACTAAAGAGCAGAAATCAATAAAACAGAAAGCAAAACTAGAGAAAAAAAATCAATAATTAGAAATCGAAATAAAAACCATTTATAAGATGGCACAAAAACAGACACTCAGATCAATGGAACAGAATAGAGAACCCAGAAATGGACCCACAAACACATGGCCAACTAATCTTTGACAAAGCAGGAAAGAATATCCAATGGAATAAAGACAGTCTCTTCAGCAAGTGGTGCTGGGAAAACTGAACAGCGACATGCAGAAGAATGAACCTGGACCACTTTCTTACACCATACACAAAAATTAACTCAAAATGGATGAAAGACCTCAATATAAGACAGGAAGCCATCAAAATCCTTGAAGAGAAAGCAGGCAAAAACTTCCTTGACCTTGGCCACAGTAACTTCTTACTCAACACATCTCTGGAGGCAAGGGAAACAAAAGCAAAAATGAACTACTGGGACCTCATCAAAATAAAAAGCTTCTGCACAGCAAAGGAAACAATCAGCAAAACTAAAAGGCAACCAACGGAATCGGAGAAGATATTGCAAACAACATATCAGATAAAGGGTTAGTGTCCAAAATCTATAAAGAACTTATCAAACTCAACACCCAAAAAACAAATAATCCAGTGAAGAAATGGCAGAAGACATGAATAGACACTTCTCCAAAGAAGATATTCAGATGGCCAACAGACACATGAAAAAATGCGCAACATCACTCATCATCAGGGAAATACAAATCAAAACCACAATGAGATACCACCTCACACCTGTCAGGATGGCTAACATTAACAACTCAGGCAACAACAGATGTTGTTGAGGATGCGGAGAAAGAGGATCTCTTTTGCATTGCTGGTGGGAATGCAAACTAGTGCAGCCACTCTGGAAAAGAGTATGGAAGTTCCTCAAAAAAGTAAAAATAGAACTACCCTACGACCCAGCAATTGCACTACGAGGTATTTATCCAAGGGATGCAGGTATGCTATTTCGAAGGGGCACATGCACCCCAATGTTTGTAGAATCACTATTAACAATAGCCAAAGTATGGAAAGAGCCCAAATGTCCATTGATGGATGAATGAATAAAGAAGATGTGGTATAAACATACAATGGAGTATTACTTGGCAATCGAAAAGAATGAACTCTTGCCATTTGCAACTACGTAGATGGAACTGGAGGGTATTATGCTAAGTGAAATTAGTTAGTCAGAGAAAGACAAATTTCATATGACTTCATCATATGAGGACTTTAAGACACAGAACAGATGAACATAAGGGAAGGGAAGCAGAAATAATATAAAAACAGGGAGGAGGGCAAAACATAAGACACTCTTAAATATGGAGAACAAACAGAGGGTTACTGGAGGGGTTGTGGGAGGGGGGATGGGCTAAATGGGTAAGAGGTGTTAAGGAATCTACTCCTGAAATCATTGTTGTACTATATGTCAACTAATTTGGATGTAAATTTAAAAAATAAAATCAATTTAAAAAATTAAAAAAAGAAATATATATTCAGAGATCTGTGAACAACTCTCCAAAAATAAAATTACACACAAAAAAAAAACATTTATAAGAGTATCAAAAAACATGAAATTCAAATAGAAATCTACATCCAACTATGACTTCTATGGTTAACAAAACAGAGAGATTAATCAAAACACAAATGTCAAGGTTACTGAGTAATTGTATTAGGTCACAAACAGCTAAGAAGTATTAATAATTTGTTTTCTAACTATAGAAGCATTTACTTTAAAATCTAAATAATCTGTCTATATATATTTACCTTAAAATATATGTTACTGAGGATTTAGAACATAATTTTCCCCTCAAGAAATTAAAATAATAATCTACTTCTAAGTCATTTTCTAAGAAATGGCTGAAGGGAAAATGATGAAATGAAATGTGTACAGATCATTAAGACTCCTCTTACTGACATTAAAATATGATTAGTATCAAAGAGAATCTTCTAGTATAGAGATCAGGAATCAATTAGCCCAAATGCAGAGTGTCTAGTCTTCTTCTTCAGCCTCTTAAGTAAATGGTCTTCTAGCAAAAATGGAAAGACAAAAAAATGAAACTAAAACATCAAATGTTTAGGGGCGCCTGGGTGGCTCAGTTGGTTAAGCAGCCGACTTCGGCTCAAGTCATGATCTCACGGTCTGTGAGTTCAAGCCCCACGTCGGGCTCTGTGCTCACAGCTCAGAGCCTGGAGCCTGCTTCTGTTTCTGTGTCTCCCTCTCTCTCTCTGTCCCTCCCCCATTCACGCTCTGCCTCTGTCTGCCTTTCAAAAATGAATGTTAAAAAAAAATTTAAAAAAAATCAAATGTTTAATTTTGCCTTAAAACAAAAAAATATGACTGGCAAATGGTTGGGACAGAACAAGTTGCTAGCCTGTCACTCTTGTCAAAACCCTGGATTTGGAGCTATTTGTGGATTTCTGTTTTACTCATTAACTCATTCACCAGTTCATCCAATCTCTAAACATTTACAGAGTACCTAAGCACTTGTGAAGCTGGGGCTACAGGCATGCTGCTGTTTAGGGAACTCGTAGTGGAGTGTGGGAGCAGAGCTCTAAGGGGTCTCATACAGGCAGACAGAGAGGAGCAAGTAACGAATTGTGTCTAGGGGCAGGAATGCTTTGACAGAAGTAATGACGTTTACGGACAGTTCTGAACAATAACTAGGAGGTCACCAGCCAGAGAAAAAGGCAAGGTAGATAGCAGGTAGATGGAACATTATTTTCTAAGGCAAAGAGTGGGAGATGGCATGGTATGTTTAGAGATGACAAGCAACTGTAGCCTAATATTCATGCTGTCCTTTCTTACCATCACAGAGGATTAGAGAGTTGGTTCTATTTGAATTTCCACTGCCAAGGTATCATCTGTGAATATATAGATCTTATTTAACTAGCATGTTCAATATTTTATGGGGAAATAAGGACATATGTATCTAAGTATTTTCCATTTTCACTGTAAAACACAGATAGTATGGGAGTATTAATCTATAACTACATTAATAGAGACTCTTACCTATGTTTAATTAAAAACAATGCATCACCTAAACAATAAAACGTTAACAAATTTAGGCTTCCTGTCATTTCTTTACATGGTTTTAGTCCTAATTCTTCTTCGAAAAGTTATCACTTGGGTATAAACATATTAATTATATGAGAAGTCAGTGTGTGACACAGTTAAGGTGTGTGTGCCACAGTATATGTGAGAGGGAGTGTAGGAGTGAAAATGGGCAGTAATTTAGAAAGAAAATAAAACAAAGTATTGTCCTTTAAATTTGGGTTTGAAGACACCATGGTTTCAATGGAAGACAAACCAGACAGTTGCTGTTCCTCCATATCCACACTCAATTGGCTCCTCAACTCATATGATCAATTATGGAGTTTCTATTGTCCTAAGCCCCCTGGGGAGTAAGATAACTATGACAGGGTCCTGGAGCCCCAAGGCCTCCCAATCTTGCAAGGAGACAAAAATGTATACAACTACGGATAACAAAGAATGAAACCACTTTTATGGTTTCAAGATATAATAATCACTATAAAATACCTTTAAATTTATTTTTAAAGCTTATTTATTTTGAGAGAGAGAGAGAGAGAGAGAGAGAGAGAGAGAGAACACAAGCAGGGGAGGGGCAGACAGAGGGAGAGAATCCCAAGCAGGTTCAGCGCAGAGCCTGATGTGGAGCTCCGTCTCAGGAACCGTGAGATCATGACCTGAGCTGGAATCAAGAGTCAGACACTTAACCAACTGAGCCACCCAGGCATCCCTAAAATACCATTTATTAAAGCACTCGCTATGTGCCATTCGCAGGGTAAGCTCTTTACTTATATTATTTTATTTAATCTTTTCATAAAACCCCCCATTTTACAGATGAGGAAACAGGTTATATATTTAATTACAGCCAGGATTTAAATCTACAAAGTCTGACTCTAGAGCTTGATCTCTTATCAATTCCTGATATAAAGTATTTTGGGAAAGTAAAGAAAGGGACAACTATTCCTCTCTGGCATACTGGTTAAGGTTTCACAGACAGATACATCTGAACTGGGCCTTGAAGGGAGAGTGGTTTTCCGTGGCCACAGGAAGTGGGGAGGAGATACTAAGGCTAAGGAAAGGGCCTAGTCAAGGGTATGGAGCAGGTTTAAAAGTACATGGCATGTTCCGGAAACACTGTTCAGTTAGAATACAGAAATGTAGGTGGTAAGGCAGAGAAGACATACTGGGTTCAGATTATCAAGGGCCTTAAGGACAGGGTACAATTTGCACATCTTACCAGATGGCCCTGTTGCAATGGCCCAGGTTACGGGATTTAGACTCCAGTAAATATCTTATCCCCAGGACCACCAGGCTGATTCTCAGCCTTTCTCACTATTATGCCAACTATAGTGCCAGAATTGCCAAATCAGTTCAAGAAATGAAGTAGGAGAAGGATCTACCCAGAGATAAAAAGACTTTCTCTTTCCCCTTTCAAAGCTAAAGATAAATAGCCAGTTAACTTCTTTAACACTTTGCCCCTATAAAAACAAAGCACATTCTGCTGATTGATGTTCTGAAAGCCCTCAAGGAACTTGTTGAAGGAAGGGAACTTCTGTTTCAGGATAGTATAAAAAAAGAGTGGGTGGTTGACTAGTGGAGGGAGTTACAAAGGACAGTGTCTTTTGCTCCTCAAAATAAGAAGCAAAGCATAAGAGAATTATGTGAGAGAACAAATTACACGTGTGGTTTTGTCCCTACATGTCTGCTCTCCTCTCCTTAACTACTGCCCAAGAGCTCATGAATGCACTTCAGTAGCTTCAGTTACCCACCATGCAAATAATGCCCAAATTTCAATCTCACTCTGTTCTGTAACTTTCTCTCAAGCAAAGTCTTTCATGTGTAATGATACTGGATATTTCCATTTAGATGTATTATTATCTCCTCCAATCAATATTCCTAAAACTGAACTCATACACTTTTACTCCAAACCTGCTCCCAGTCTTGACTTTTTTATTTTAATCAACCTTCTATACTTTTTTCAGTCACTAAACCTCATCTTTGATCCTTACCAAGTATCCCTTGATATAATACATTTCTCACACCCAATGCCATATCTCACATCCAATGCCTCCTTTTAATTTTTTTTTAAGTTTTTTTATTCTGAGATAGAGTGAGCATGAGTGGGGGAGGGTCAGACAGAGGAGAGAGAGAACCTGAAGCAGGTTCTGTGCACGGTCACCATGGAGCCCGATATGGGGCTTGACCTCACAAACCACAAGATCATGACGTGAGCCATAATTAACAGTGCCCTTTAACTGATTGAGCTACTCAGGTGCTCCCTTTTAGTAAACACTACAATGGCTGACACCTCCTAAGGTTCCCAATAAATAGTGACAATGATATAATATTGATAATACTGATATATTATATATATTACTAATATATACTATAATTTAATATATATTATATATTAAATTGTATCTTATTGTTGTATATTAATTTATATTATATATTATATATTATGACATAATTATATCATAATTATATATTATATATATTATGTCATAATTATATATATTATGTAATATATATATAATATGACATATATAATATATATATAATTGACATATATAATTATATTAATATAATATAATATATATATAATTGACATATATATAATATGTCAATATATATTATGTCATAATATATATATTATATATTATATATATAATATATATGTTATATATTATAATTATATTATATATAATATATATATTATAATATATTATATAATATTATGTCATAATATATAATATATTAATATATAATAACATAATATATATAATACTGATAATATAATATCAGGCTAAGTGTTCCAATAAATAGTGACAATGATATAATATTGATAATACTGATATATATGTCATTAATATATATTATAATTTAATATAATTGTATATATTAATATAATATATATTATATAATTATAATTTTATATTATATATAATCATATATTAATTTATAATATATATTATAATAAATTATATAATATATATCATAAATTAATATATATAATATAATACTGATAATATAATATCAGGCTAAATGTATACTAACTTTACAGTTCACAAAGCACTTTTATTATCACATTTCTTGATCATAACAACCCAGTGAGACAATTAAGAAAGCTATTTTTATTGTATCCACTATCCAGATGTGAAAAACACACAGGATCAGAAAGGTTAATGAACCTGCTCAAGATCACAAGTCCCACCTCTCATCATGCTCTCATGCTTCATTCCAATTATTGTAACTCAAGTTAAGAAAGGATCTTTTTCTCATCCCCAAATTAATTGTTTTAATAAAACATCTTGTTCGTCATGTTACTTCCCTATGCGCAGACCTTTAGAAATTGACATTGAAAAATAAGAAAGAAGTAGGTAAATGGGTAAGAAAGTAAATACGTGAATGAATGAGTGTATGAAGGAAGGAAGGAAGGAAGGAAGGAAGGAAGGAAGGAAGGAAGGAAGGAAGGAAGGAAGGAATGTATGTCTAAAACTAAGCATGGTTTTCCCTGATCTGGACCCAACCTAGCTTCCTGGTCTTACTTCCTACTGCCACCGATGACAAACCTTTGTTCCAGATAAACTCAAATTGTCACTATCACTTAGCAAGACTTCCATTCTCTACTTTACATTGTTGCGTAAGCTGTTCTTTACCTAGAGAGCCTGTCTCTCTCCTCTCTGGCTACCCTGCAGTTAACCTGGATGTCTTAATCCAGGTACCATTTGCTACGTGAGCTTTTCTAATATACACGCAAGAACTCTTTTTAAAATACCTTTTTAAAAGTTTGATTTAATTTGTATAAAGTTGGGTACAAGAATGTGCTTTTAGGGAGCTTATCACTGAAAATTCAGAGTCTAGTTTTATATCGTATCTAAATGACTTTTTTTTTTAATTTTTAAGCTTTTTATTTATTTAGTTTTGAGAGAGACAGCATGCACAAGTTGGGGAGGGGCAGAGAGAAAGAGGGAGACACAGAATCCGAAGCAGGCTCCAAGCTCTGAGATGTCAGCACAGAGCCCAACATGGGGTTGGAACCCACAAACCGTGAGATCATGACCCAAGCCAGAGTGGGATGCTTAACAGACTGACCCACCAGGCACCCCTCATATCTAAATGATTTCTAAAGATCATTTCAAAAATCATTTAGAGACTACTGACAATGTTAATAATGAAAAACAAATCAATGTCTTAAAAATAAAATTCAATAGGATCAATGAAATTTAGAAGTGATAAAAATTAAAAATGGCAGAGAAAATTCTTGCTCCAAATTACCATTTTTATATATGAAATAAAATCTTCATATTTGAAAACTCCAATTATTTTTCCTTTCATAACGAAGACACATGCATTTTAGCTATAATTCAAAACCCATGAATAATGAACTACAAAGAAGTAGGAAGTACTCGACTCTACAGTGTTGCTTTGATCAAAGCCAAAGAAATATATCAAATATATCTTTTCCATAAACTCTAGACAACAAACAATGGGTAAAGAGTACCAAACATGTTTGTTATTTTATTTTTTAGTTTGTTTGTTTTGTAGTTACTTCCGACAGAAGAATAGCTGTCTTCCTCTAGAAAATATTTTTTTTTCCAAAAGTTATTAACTAGTTGAAATCAGTATTGGCTGTGGTTTCTAAATTATGGCATCACACTCTAAAGTGGAGTGGCTTCATAAATTTAGACAAAAACAGAAGGAAATTCAGCATGCCTGAGAGACATGGTCTTTTGGGAATAGAACCCAAGGGTTCTTCATACACAGCAGAAATTTTCAACACCTTAGTCAAGCAAGGAAAGGAAGAAAAGATACTGAAGAATAGTATTTATTAGGTACATCCTCTCAAAATAAATATTTTTCATTTGATCTTTCTTATATGTACTTTTTCTTATATATAGCTTTTTTTTTTTAATATTGGGGAAGTTTCTTGATAGGGAGAAAATTGGAACATTAATTTCTCTCAATAAAATAACTATTTTTTTAAGTATGTTTGTAATTTCCCTTTTATATTCATTTCAGTCTGTCAATATTTATTGAGTGCCTCCTGTGACTAAGGCAGTCAACGCTAAAATATAATAGTTCATAAGAAAACTATTGGTGGTTGGCATTTCATGTCACATGGGGAATATGTAGACATTTGGATATAATTGATGTAGGACAGTGTAAATCAGAAAAAATGTCTAGAAAAGCTCAAGAGTATCACAAGACACAGCACAGAATAAAAGACATTAGTTTTATTCTACTGATCAGCAATGTTTTTAAATAAATTTCAGTTTTTTCTAAATTTTTTTTTAACATGGGATATAGTTTAGTAAGGCTGGAAATATCAGGTAATCAAAAAGCAGTGCTATTGTTTTTCTTTTAGAAAACTATAAGCTACACAGAAGAGCAAACAGCAGCTCTGGTTTCAGACCTCATGAAAAATTTTACAAAGTTCAAGCAGGCAGCCTTTTGCTAGATGTATCTGGTAATAGTCTGCATGTTATCACGATAGTCACACATTATATAAAATTCATTGGTAAAGACCCCACCTATTTCACAATCTTTTCTGAAATTGTTCAGGAGCAACAACCACAGAAACAAAGCTCTAGTCTTTCTATAAGGAATGCTAGAAAGGAAATTATTTCTCATGTTGTCTTTTCAATTGGGTAAAGGTTAAAATATTTTAGAAAATCTAAAAATTATTTCCCAAAATGCCCAAGGAAATCATAAAAAATTGAAGCCTTACAATGTTGTTGAAAGTATAATGTTCATTTCCTGAAGAACAGTTTTACTTCTTATCTAAACCTACATTTCATAGATGGAAGAACTATCGTTACAGGTTCAAAACACTTCTGAGTTTACTAATTAATTAACAAACAAGATTTCATTCTCTTTAGGAAAACATATCACTTACT
The DNA here is from genome assembly GCF_024362965.1 of Panthera pardus. Lineage (NCBI taxonomy): Eukaryota > Metazoa > Chordata > Mammalia > Carnivora > Felidae > Panthera > Panthera pardus. Next base: position 30,141,552 of record NW_026526765.1, on the reverse strand, counting down.
TACTACTCACCAAAAAACAAACAAAACATTAAAAAGGCTTATGTATAATTCTAGTCAGTTTTGAATTGTTTTCATACTTTGAAATGGATCATAATCTTATGAAGATAATGGACCGAGCTATAGTACTTATGCAATAAATATTAGTTGAACTGAGGATGCTGGGTCATTTTCTCTATTTATGAAAATGTGATAAAATTAGAAGCTGGCATAAGAAACTGCAGACAAAATAACAGCTACAGGATTGCTTTCTATTGATCTCTCTCTTAATGCTCTTCCTTTTCCTATGTCACTCTTTCTTTGTATTACTTAGATAAGCGGGAAATGCCTTTTCACTGTGAGTCCTTTGTGAGTCAGTATAAAATGCATTTTCACTGTGTATTCCTAGGCATTGTGCCTCCAACAAGATTCTCTTTTCTGATTCTAATTATACTTCCCCACTTCCTGGTTGTCATGAATACCTAGTACATGTGTTATCTGGACAGTTTCATGCTAGAAATTTTCTCTTTTGGATCATCTTAAATGGGACCCCTTAAATACTGATATAGGATTATAATCTATATGCTCATTTTCAACAGTCTCCAGGCTCCTATTTTAAATCATGCAACAAAGATCAAAATTATAATGTCAAATATAAATAATAATAATAATAAGACAAAGAATAAAATTCTTATTTTCTAAATGTAAAGAATTAATAATTATTATTTTCTGTAACAAAACAAGAACGAAATGGAGGAAGAAAGAAAAGACAACTGTACTAAGAATTTGGGAGGAAAAATGAGAGTTAGTATAGAGAAGAACAGAAGAGTAGGTTGAGTAATACTGGGGGGAGGGGGTAATAATGGACCAGAAAACTAAAATAATGAAATAAATGATCACCAGTCACCTGATCTTGAAACAAATACCTCCTAACTCTACATACCTGTAGGCAGTTCATACAAATAAAGAACTCACTACTCTAAAAGTAAACAGGTACCAAACTTTTAGCAAACATGCTTTCAAAACTCTAATAGGTATATTTAAATCAAATATTATATTAAGAGTTACTAGATCTAGAACATTTAAAGTAACCTTTAATTACCCCTCCACCCCCATCAACCTTCTCTGGCCACAGAATAGGCTTTTCTAAAATAGTTGACATCTAAAAGAGTTTATGCTACTATAGAACAACAAAAATCAGTTTGCAAAAACATGTTTCAGTAATGAGCGCCTACAGAAGAGAAGTGAGCCTGATGTTTACATGTAACTGGAACTAGGCAGTACAGGGCAGGGGAGTCTGGAAGAGAAATTCTAAGTATAAGAAAGTGTGCTCTGAATCAGAGAAATAAAAGAGGAAAGGCTAAAGGTCATGTTCTTCAGTGGTTTGTGGTGGTGTAGAACTAAGGAAAAATAGTTCAAAAGACCCACAGCAATTTTGTTGTAATGAATAGAGTATTGGGAAACAAGTGAATTGTCAATTATGCTAACTCTGTGAAGCAGGCTATATTTAGGGTACAGCCTGTAAGCACTCTCTTATTCTACTGTCTTCTGGTTAATGAAAGGTAACTCTTGAGAGAATTTTAAGGATGCTACCCCTATACCTCATTTTATTCCAGTGAGCATTAACTTCTATACTTTCAAACTGCTAATATTTCTAGCCTAAATCAATGATTGAAGAAAAGTTCCAATTCTTCAAGGGGGCAGACAGAACAGAAAAGTACAAACTTGTTTCTTTAATTTTCTCCTTTAAATGACTGGCGATTTTTCAATTCATATGGTATTTCAAATTTGGAAGGACAATTTAAAATTTACTGAAGTCAAGAATAAGTGCTGCTTTAAGATCAAAAGGTAAGCTAATACAGAGAGCAAGTATCTGTTCAGAGTTTAAACCCAAAGTGTGACCTACTTTTAAGACTTTATAGCCTAGAGGAGAAAGTCTTTAGATCTAAATGTCAGCATGTTCTTTTAAAATTATTATTGTGATTATTTTTAACTCCATCATTCTCTCAATGAAAAAACCCACACAATACAGTCTATTTATCAAAGACTAGTGAATACCACATCAGAAAGGCTAAGGCACAGCTATAGAAGAATTATCATGGAACATTATATTACATGGAAATGTATCAACCCTGGCAGCTACTATCAGGAATGTTCACTCCATATTCTAAACAGCATTAACAATTAAAATAACACGTTCTTCAGTGCACACTTTCAGATATATGGAATAGGAAGACATTTTATTTTTTTTAACATTTTTTAAATTTATTTTTGAGACAGAGAGAGAGCATGAACAGGGGAGGGTCAGAGAAAGAGGGAGACACAGAATCTGAAACAGGCTCCAGGCTCTGAGCTGTCAGCACAGAGCCCGACGCGGGGCTCGAACCCACGGACCATGAGATCATGACCTGAGCCAAAGTTGGACGCTTAACCGACTGAGCCACCCAGGCGCCCCTGGAATAGGAAGACATTTTAAAAATTCTTTTCCCTGCTAAGTAAAGACAACTCAGTGAAATACTCATTTTTTTCAAGGGCATGCTATTACAATCATGATAACTGTCTGTAAGCATTCTATAAGGAATAAAAATTAATTATAGATTTCAGAGAAGTAAAAGAACCAATGACACATGCAAATGTCCATGGGGACTCAAGACAACCATGATACAGTGGCTGAAAGCAGTGCCTTTGAAGTCAGAAAGACCTGTGTCTCTTGGCTTTAATATTTCTAATTGTACACAACAGGCAAGTTATTTGCTTCTTTAAGCCTTCGTTTTCTCATCTGTAAAACGAGAAAACAGCACCAATTCTAGTGAGTTGTGCTGAGAATTAAATGCAATAATAAATATGAAGTGCTCACACACACTTTTGGTACCCAGAAAATGGTCAACAAATAATGGCTATTATATCAGGTATTATATAATAGGCAATTGGAAAGTAGATGAATATTGAGAAAGAGATGCAATATTATTAATTCTCAGAATATGCTAACCAGAAGTCAAGAGAATATTTGAAATCAAAGAAGCAAACCACTTCATCATCGTGATCACCATCAAAGAGTGTGGTAGAACCCAAGCCAAAGAGTCACTACCCTCAAGGAGCTTATAATCCAAAACAGATGACACAGGCATCAACTGAAATGTAAAAGGCCAGTGCTACTGACAAAGAACTATACGACAAACCCAGACCGGAAAAAGCTTAAGAGATAGGAAAATGGAGGAATTAAGACTAACAACATTCATGAATAAATCAGGTCCATAGATTAGTGTTCCTGGATTCACAAATGAGGCAGGAAAAGTATTTAGAGAGTAATTTTTTAACTTCTTCCTGTCTCACTAGCACCCCCAATGAGCACTCTGGCTTTCCTTTAATAGGCTGCTAGCTGACTACAATAAAACTTTGAGGGAAGTTCTGATGAGCCTTCAGAGATGGATAATGATGTCCATATTCACTGGGAAAGAATCGCAGTGATAATGATTAAAATCACTGAGTCTTAATCACATGATCAGAAAGTGTGAAGTTGTAGGGAAATTTTTTTCAGGTTTTTTCCATCATGTTGGTATGATAATTCTTTAAGGAAAACTTACTCCAATAGGCAACTAGGGAAAGAATTTCAAAGGCTCAACACAATGATGCTGTTGTTCATTATTTAAATGAATAACTCTCTGGGGCTGTTTTTATGTTCTCCATTTCTTCTGAATGTTCTAACTTACTCATCTCTTGGGCAGCCAGTGAATAGCTTAATTTTGTTGATCTGGCTTATAAAAATCCATTTAATTAAGTTAGATACATTTTTTTTCTTTTAAGCACCATGTATATAAAATTTTCTAGAAATATTTAAAGATACTCTCAAAGTAACAAATTCGTTTCCTTCTAAAATTGGGATGGCAGTTATCACTTTCCCTTATAAGCAAAACAGCTAAACATTCAGATGCTGTATAGATTCCAAAAACTGTCAAAAACAGAATTGATTCAGTAACCTTATCAATTCACAAAATCTGATCTTAGATCTTAGCATCAGTGTGAACTTCCTCTTGGAAGACACATACTACAGAGGTTCACAAAGAGAAAACTACTGCAGACAATACATTTAAGGACTTGACATACTAAAATCAATCAGAAAAAGAAACAAAAATAAACTTCTGAGCTGAAATGAGAATCAAAATGACAGCAGTTAGCAATAGCTAATATAATACACACACAAGCTCATTTAGCCCTCCTAATAAGGGAGGGAGGGGAGTTGGCTGTTATTATCTCCATGTTATAAGTAGAGAAACTGTTCAGATAATGAGTGGCAGAGCCTGGATTTGAATCTAGGCAAATCTCCAAAGACTACACTGTTAACCATTACATTATAATAACTCTCAAACTCAACTTAATAGATCAATATAATACATATAAAAGCATATTAAGTCTTGAAGTGCTGAAATATACATGCCTCAGAACAACTCTTACAATATAAACTCATTATAGTGTCCTAATAGACAAGATGAGAAAGATAGAGGCAGTTTAAAGTTCCAGATAGTTCTATTAATCACAGGGAAAAGTTATTAAATCCATTAAAGTCATATGCTAAAGGGCTTTATCTGTATTTTGGCTAACATCTAAACATTAGTAGATCTGTACATTACCAGAGTTCTCAACTGTACACAAAAATGAATGTACTGAAATAAGAGAAAACGCATCCTACAATTGCTGGGGAGACTACAGAACCAGGTTCAGAAGATGTGTGGGAACAAAACAGGTTTGGCACAGCCAGGATGCCAGCCACATTCAGGACTCACAGCAAATCTAGAGGACTTGCCACTTTAGAATGTTGGATGTGACATCATCAGCATCATTGCTACCCCTGAAAATTACTGCCTCTACTCCTGCCCCCACACGGAATGAATTCTCCCCTGTTACTAGGCTCCTGAATCAAAGCCCAGAGTGGGTGAATTTAATTTATTGGAGAAACACAAACAAGGCTGAGAAAGGCAGCATTTGGCATTTTTGGCTTTTGGCACTTTTGGTGTGGGAGCTGTGATCTACTTCCCACTAAAATGTGATCCACAACGCATTCAATGGTATCAAGAGACCTGACTGCCCTCCAAAGGGCCACCCTCAAAAGGTAAGTCATTTATATGCACATACGCTTCTTGAACATATTCTTATTTTAACCTTACGAATCCTCAGGGATGTCAAAGACCCAAAAGTTACCTTTCCATTTATTAAACAGAACTTCCTGCTGTCCTAAAATTACCTCTTCCAAAATTTTTAAATCTACTAACCTTAGCACTTTGAGACTTAGTATATGAGGAAAGGAAGAGCTGCATGAGTGGACCTGACCTTGCCATGTTGACACCAAGGCTGTTCCAAAATCATTTTTAAGATTAAAATACAAGTTTTAAATTCATTATTTAAAATAATTCTAATTTACAGAAAAATAACAAAAATATTACAAGGAGTTCCCACATACCTTTTACCCAGCTTTCCTTAATGTTAACATCTAAAATAACCATGGTACAATTATTTAAAAAGCAAGAAATTGGGGTGCCTGGGTGGCTTAGTCGGATAAGTGACTGACTTGGTTTCGGTTCAGGTCATGCTCTCACAGTTCATGAGTTCAAGCCCCACACTGGGCTCTGTGCTGACAGTGTAGAGCCTGCTTGGGATTCTCTCTCTCCTTCTCTCCCTTCCCCTCCCCAACTTGTTCTCTCTCTCTCTCTGTTAAAATAAACTTTACATAAAATTGTTTTCATAAAAAATAAAAAGCAAGAAATTAACACTGACAAAATACCATGAACTCATCTACCCACCTTATTCCCAATTTCACCGGCTTTCCCACTGTATCTTTTTTCTGGTCCAGACTGAATCCAGGACCCCTCATTTCATTTAGCTGTCATGTCCCCTTAGTCTCCTCCAATCTATGACAGTTTATTTTGATTCTTGTGAAGAGTACTGAACAGTTACTTTGCAGACTATCTCTCAATTTGGATTTGTCTGATGTTTTCTCATTATCAGAACGAAGTTATAAATTTTTGGCGAGAACACAAAAGCAGTGTACCTTCTCATGCTTCATACCAGGAGTTATACATGTCAATGTCTTATTACAGGTGATGTTATGTTTAATCACTTGGTTAAGGTGGTGTCTGTCAGATTTTTCCAGTATAAGTTGCTATTTTTCTCTTTGTGGTTGTGATAAGTATCTTGCCAAAAAATACTTTAAAACTATGTAAACACCCTTAAGACTGTGTAAAAACTTTTGCCTATTAATTTTGGCATCCATCGATGATTCCTGTTTGTAGTAATTATTACTGTGATGTTTTCCTCATACTGATCTATCATTCCTTCTGCATTTATTAATTGGAATTCTATTGTAAGAAAGAGATCTTATGTGTGTATAGGTATATATATATATATATATATATATATATATATATATATATATATATATAAAATTATACATATATAACTAAGGGTTATAGTTCATAGACTTGCCCCAGATTTGGCCATTAGTAGCTCCTTCAGGTCCTTTTGAAATGCCTCCATCATTTTTTCAAATATATCTTAAGCAAATTATCCCAACTTTATTAATATCATTGAGAAAATATATTTTAGAATGAGTGTCATTAGGCTAATTTAATTCATTTGTCAATGTTCTTCAGAGCAGAAATAAAGTATTTTACTGGATTTATTTTTACTGAAATTTTACTGAAATTATTCTCATTGAGATTATTTTTCCATTTAACTTCTATAACAAAAGATTTAATTTATCTAGTCTTTAAAACACACTTGATTTGATACACAGTTCTATCAAATCCAATGCTAAGGAGTAAAATATTAGAGATGTAGATTTTGTGATGAATTTTTACAACTGGGGATGGAGTTTTTAAGGGTTTTTTTTTTTAATGTTTATTTATTTTTTAAAGAGAGAGACAGAGCACGAGTGGAGGAGGGGCAGAGAGAGAGGGAGACACAGAATCAGAAGCAGGCTCCAGGCTCTGAACTGTCAGCACAGAGCCCGACGCGGGGCTCGAACTCACAAACTGTGAGATCATGACCTGAGCTGAAGTCAGACGTTTAACCGACTGAGCCACCCAGGACCCGTACAACTGGAGATGGAGCTTTCAAGGTCCTTAAGCCTAGGGGTGACTGGGTGGCTCAGGCCGTTAAGCATCCAACTTTTGATTTCAGCTCAGGTCATGATCTCATAGCTCATGAGATTGAGCCCCGTGTCGTGCTCTGCACTGACAGCACAGAGCCCGCTTAGGATTCTCTCTCTCCCTCTCTCTCTGCCTCCCCCCTCACTAACACACACCCTCACTCGTGCACACACTCTCTCTCAAAATAAATAAGTAAACATTTAAAAATAAATAAAATAAAAGTCCTCTAGCCTAACCTGTTCATTTTATAGATAAGGAGGCCAAGGCATTGGAGGGGTTAAGTGGTTTACTGTGAACAGTTTTGAAGCAAGACCCAGCACAGTAGTCTTCCTCTGCTCTACAACAGTGTGTTCTCTCCTGCCCCTATCAAAATTAGTGCACAGGGGCAGCAGGGGGGCAGCGCCTGGGTGGTTCAGTCAGTTGAGCGTCCAACTTCGACTCAGGTCATGATCTCACATCGTGACTTTGAGCCCTGTGTCGGGCTCTGGGCGGACAGTTCAGAGACTGGAGCCTGCTTCAGATTCTGTGTCTTTCTCTCTCTCTGCCCCTCCCCCACTCAAGCTCTGTTTTTCTCTCTCAAAAATTAATAAAATATTTTTAAAATTTTTTAATTAAAAAAATTAAAACATTTAGTGCACAGGGACACTGAGAAAATTCATCTCTTGTAAGGCTCATTGAGCCATCTCTCTTAATAATATATGCGTCCAGAAGGGATTTTGATCCAAAGTTGAGTAAGATAGGGAGGGAGTTGGGAAGGATCATAGTTAAACACAAGACAGAGATCCTAAGCAAAGTGGTGGACAGGTACAGAAGGCATAGGGTCAAGGCATGGAAATTCAGCAGAAACAAGGAAATTAGGCTGGGAGATCATGGAGGAAAGAATCTGATCTCAGTGAGGTTTCGGAAATAGAAGTCCACTCCTAAGTCAAAAAGTTAGGGCACTTTTCAGTCAAAATCAGGCAAGACAGTAATGGCCATGGATACAAGCCCCAAGAATTAGTAAATTAATTCATTCATTTATTCCACTAAGCTGAATACGTAACTGAGGATTCTGTCACTTAACACGTCTCAAACTCAACTCCTTATAGCACTCTCTTCTGCAGACAAATCTCCCTGCCTTGATGGGTGATCTGGGCCCTAGCTACTCACCCTGGTCACTAACTCATCCTTCATTCCTCATATGCAAATATTTACCAATTTTATGTGTCTGTCCTGCATCCTAAATATCTCTCTAATCCACTTCTCTGAATTGATCTCCATTCTCACCTCTCATAGGGCCTGGACTCACCTGGCACTTCTTAACTGACCTCCCTGCCTCCTGGTTTAATTTCCTCTGATTTATCTACCACATAGACAACAAAGTGATTCTTCGAAAACAAGTCTTATGGGGCGCCTGGGTGGCTCAGTTGGTTGAGCGTCCGACTTCGGCTTAGATCATGATCTCACAGTTAATGAGTTTGAGTCCCCAAGACGCATGTCGGGCTCTGTGCTGACAGCTCAGAGCCTGGAGCCTGCTTCTGATTCTGTGTGTGTGTGTGTGTCTCTCTGCCCCTCTCCTGCTCATGCCCTCCCTCTCTCTCTCAAAAATAAATAAACATTAAAAAAAAAAAATCTGATCATGCATCTCTCTTGCATACAAGCATTTACTAAAAGGGAAAAAAAAATAGGCCTCCCTTTCAACCTCACTCCATCCCAACGCCACCAGGAGGGGCATGGCAAATCACTGTTTGGGGTAAGGACAGAATTTGTTTGAAAAAGTATATTTGGGACAGCTGGGTGACTCAGTCAGTTTAGCAACTGACTCTTAATTTCGGCTCAGGTCATGATCTCATAGTCATGAGATGTAGTCCTCCCATCAGTCTCCAGGCTAAGCACAGAACCTGCTTAAGATTCTCTCTCCCTTTCCTACTGCCCCTCCCCTGCTCACGCTCTTGCTCCCTCTCTCTCTAAATTAAAAAAAAAAAAAAAATTCATATTCATATTCAATGTACCCACTGTTTCTGTAAAAGAGTACAGAAATTGAAGCCTAACAAAGTCTTCTTAGCTAACTAAAACAGAATATGTATTTTTTTTTTAAACATTTATTTATTTTTGAGACAGAGAGAGACAGAGCATGAACGGGGGAGGGTCAGAGAGAGAGGGAGACACAGAATCTGAAACAGGCTCCAGGCTCTGAGCTGTCAGCACAGAGCCCGACGCGGGGCTCGAACTCACGGACTGCGAGATCATGACCTGAGCTGAAGTCGGCCGCTTAACCGACAGCCATCCAGGTGCCCCTGTATTGGTTTTTAAGATCTTGAAAAATAGTTTCCTGTAAGATAAAATAGAAGTACTTGGTCCAAGTCTTTCTTTTTCAATGGGAAAGCCCCATACAAACAAGCAATCAGTACCAAATTCAAACACACTCACACAGACACAACTATATCAGTTTCAGGTTTATACAGGAGGGTCACTTTCTAAGAATGTGGATTTAGGGTCACGATATAGAATTTTTTTTTATTTTGGCTTATCATATCTATAAAAAGTACTTTTAATTTATCTATATGAAAAATAATAACTATCATGCACTTTGCTGTAACTTCTAACTAGTATTTCATTGTCTAAAATATTTGTCCCTCCTTGAGATACACATTTTATGTGTGGGAAAACATTCAAGCCCCATGCAAGTATCTTTAGCATCTCCATATGTTTTAACTCATAGCATTTGGAAAGTCTGCTCTGCTACTAAATGCTTTATAGGCAAATCTTCCTAGGTTTAAAAATAAAATGGCAAAATGTCATCTGGCTACTAGATCTAGTCAATGACAAAGAATTCCATCTAAGTTATGGCCATTTAAACTTAGCAAAATGTTCTAATTTTATGCCACTTCTATAATCTTAATTCACTATCTCAGTAATAAAATACAGAAGGCATAAATATAGTACCGAGTGAATTATTTCCTTTAATGTATGTGGACTCCACACATTATCTTTACTAAGGGAAACAGATATAAAGAAGTACTTCTAATGCAGTCAGTTTAGATGACAGCATTTGGAAATACAGCTATGAGGAAAGACTCTGGTAGTCACTCCTTGCCTCACTACTAGAGTCTAAACTGAGTTCTTTTCCTCTTTCAACTATTCCATTTTGATCCCCATTAACTGTGATAGAAGGGCCCAGGAATTCCCTTCATCCCCCCTACTCCTTCATTCTCTCCTGGATCCACTTCCCACTCACCCAGCCCTGCTGGCCCTTTCTAGGCAGACAGAAGTCGGATCTTTTCTTATGTGAACCAGATCCTCAGTCAGGCAATTTTACCCTTGATAACATGCATTTCCTGGCTTTTGAACAACATATAGAGGAGAAAAGAGGCCCCTTCAGTTGGTGTAGATGAAGAGGTTCCCATTCTCAGAGACCCAAGAGATTGTGGCCAGAAGTATAGACTCTGGAGCCAGACTGCCTGGAGTCAAAGACCTTAGATAAATTACTCAGTCTCCGTTAACTCTTCCTTAAAATGGAGACACCAATATTAACCTCAGAAGCTGTGTAACAAGCAAATAGATTGAAAGGATATAAAAATTCCTGGTTACACAGTAGGTGAACAATGTTAGTTCCTATTCTAACAATAATAGTTATTACTATTATTACTATCACTACCATCACCACAATTACTAGTATTGAAGTAGGTAGCAGTGAAAAGGAGGTGAATTCTCTGGTAAAATTCTATAGGTCATACCAGAACAAAGCTAATTGATTTCTTTGGGCAAATAGTCTTGATGTAATCCTGTAACATGTTAACAAGACTATGAATATGAGTGACTAAACAAAAGAATACACGCTTCTTGACCTTCAACTCAGGACCAGGTACTGTGCTTTGTACTTTCACAAAGGTTATCTCAGGGATCCATGTAAACAGATGACGAAGTTTATTAGTCAGATGAGTAAACTGAAGTTTGGGAGACAAAGTACTTTATCCTACCAGACCCACCTGTGGAGAGCTTAAAGAAGAGCACAGAAAGATAAGTTCTTTTGGGTTAATCTAGAATATTCCCCAAAATAGCTAAGAGTAACACTGTTTTTACGAAAAAGTATACAAGCTCCAAACAATTGAAAGAGTAAACTTTTAGAACACGCTCAATCCACTTGTCTACTATTATCAATTTTATTTTCTAAGTGTAAATTGTGCATAGATTTTTACAACAAAGATTTATATCATTTCAGAGTAGTATCTGTGTCGTTTCTGTCTCTTTTCTTTAAAACTCCCAAAGCTGGGGCGCCTGAGTGGCTCAGTCGGTTGAGCGTCCGACTTCAGCTCAGGTCATGATCTCGCGGTTTGTGGGTTCGAGCCCCACGTCAGGCTCTGTGCTGGCGGCTCAGGGCCTGGAGCCTGCTTCGGATTCTGTGTCTCCCCCTCTCTCTGCCCCTCCCCCACTCACACTCTGTCTCTCTCTCCTTCAAAAGTAAATAAACATTAAATTTTTAAAAAAAAATTTTTTTAACTCCCAAAGCATCTAATTCACCGTTCGGTAAATACTTGATTTGATTTGATTTGATTTTTTTAACATTTTTGAGACAGAGAGAGACAGAGCATGAACAGGGGAGGGTCAGAGAGAGGAAGACACAGAGAATCTGAAACAGGCTCCAGGCTCTGAGCTGTCAGCACAAAGCCCGACACAGGGCTCGAATTCATGGACCGCGAAATCATGACCTGAGCCAAAGTCAGCCGCTTAACCGACTGAGCCACCCAGGCGCCCCATATACTTGATTTTATATGAGCAAGGATAATGATGAAGACTGTAACACCATACTTGGTAGAACATATTCTGAATTCCAGGGTTTCACAGTTACAGAAAATTCTGGGAGTAATAAAGAATCCCTTTAAAAATAAAGTGAATGAGAGAACTGCAGTAAGGGGTGGACAAATTCAGCTATAGTGAGACAAATTTTACATGGTTCAAGGGAATAGCATTAAATAGAAGTGAATCTCATAGTGAGAAAATTATGTTTTTAAAATTCTCCTTCAGGGGCGCCCGGGTGGCTCAGCCGGTTAAGCGTCCAACTCTTAATTTCGACTCAGGTCATGATCTCACGGGTTTGTAGGATGCAGCCCTGTGTCAGGCTCCGTGCTAACAGAGGGGAGCCTGCTTGGGATTCTCTCTTTCCCTCTCTTTCTCTGCCCCTTCCCTGCTTGTACTTGCCCTCTCTCTCTCTCTCAAAATAAATAAACTTAAAAAAAAAAAAAAAACTCTCCCTCAATTCCCAGCAAAAAGTCTTGATTTAGCACTAATTTGTCTTTATACCTCCATAACACTAATTATCTCTTTAATACAGAAAAAAATTCAGACATAGAGCCTTGGCTGACAATTGTATCTAGCTAGGATTTATGATTGTTCTATTTTTAATGCAATTCTAATAACTGCTATGTTCTATTAACAGCAACACTGGCTTTTTATTTATGGTGGTATTATAATATTTCCTTTAGGAAACAGGGAATGGGGAGGGATTACTTAATGAACACTGGGTGTTTTTATAGCATGATGAAAAAAGTACTTTTTAAATGTTTTTATCTGTTTTTGAGAGAGAGAGACAGCACAAGCAGGGGAGCGGCAGAGAGAGAAGGAGACACAGAATCTGAAGCAGGCTCCAGGCTCTGAGCTGTCAGCACAGAGCCCGATGCGGGGCTCAAACCCTCAAACTGCAAGATCATGATCTGAGCTGAAGTCAGATGCAGAACTGACTGAGTCACCCATGTGCCCCTAAGTGATACATTTTTAAATGAAAAATAAAATGGTTAAGTGGATGCTATGTGCATTTTACCTCAATTTAAAAATAAATTGAGTAAATAGGGGCGCCTGGGTGGCTCAGTTGGTAGAGCTACTGATTTCGGCTTAGGTCATGATCTCACAGTTCATGAGTTTGAGCCCCACGTTGGGCTCTGTGCTGACAGCTCAGAGCCTGGAGCCTGCTTCAGATTCTGTGTCTCCCTCTCTCTCTGCCCCTCCCCTACTCATGCTCTGTCTCTCTGTCTCAGAAATAAATAAACATTAAAAAAAAAAAAAATTTAAGGGGCGCCTGGATGGCTCAGTTGGTTGAGTGTCCAGCTTCGGCTCAGGTCATGATCTCACAGTTTGTGGGTTCGAGCCCTGTATCGGGCTCTGTGCTGACAGCTCAGAGCCTGGAGTCTGCTTCGAATTCTTTGTTTCCCTTTCTCTCTGCTCCTCCCCCGCTCATGCTCTCTCTCCTTCAAAAATAAATAAAAACATTAAAAAATTTTTTTAAATAAATTTAAAAATAAATTGAGTAAATAAATCAATGTTTTAAATTTTTTACTAAATCAATGTTTTAAAATTAAGTAAACAACAAGATGGTGTAGCTAGATGGAAAAAATTATGAGAGCAGTCTGCAAACAAAGTTTGGGAAAAAGACTTAGTGAAACTGGAGTAGATTAGTACAGATGGGATTTCTGGGGGTAAACTATAGGAATCTCAAAGGTAGAGCCCTGGACAAACTAATTTTGGTAGCTTTTTTTTTTTTTTTTTTTTTTTTTTAATGTTTTTTATTTATTTTTGGGACAGAGAGAGACAGAGCATGAACGGGGGAGGGGCAGAGAGAGAGGGAGACACAGAATCGGAAACAGGCTCCAGGCTCCGAGCCATCAGCCCAGAGCCTGACGCGGGGCTCGAACTCACGGACCGCGAGATCGTGACCTGGCTGAAGTCGGACGCTTAACCGACTGCGCCACCCAGGCGCCCCAATTGGTAGCTTTTTAAGACACCGGCAACCTAGTACATTCTAACCTCTGGTGATTTCTGGTGGCATCCCAGATGTCTTCGAGGGTTTAGGCAAAACTCCTAAGGCAGGGAAAGCATTGATCGCATCCATCCTCCTCTTGTTCTAAATCTCGGCAGCTTCCCTTCCCCTCTCCCTCCCCATTCAAGTGATTTCTGTGTTCATGATGCCCTCTGGTTACTCAGTGCCCCAAACCATTTCTTCTTCATCAGTCAGAGTTTCTGTTTTTTAAATGCAGGTTTTAACTATGTTTTGAAAGGCTTGATATGAGCCTTGCCTACCTCACAAGGTCGTTGTAAAGATCAAGTTGTATTTGGGACATGCTTTAAAAGTGTTTTTGCAAACTCTGCATTCTAACTCATTAGTGGTTTATAAAATCAATTTAACAGATTATAACCACAGTACTTTTAAAAAATGAAATAAGTGAAATGAAAGATGCTGGAGTGCACTGTACATTGCAGGATAAGGAACTGTTATGACAAACTTCTATTTCAGTTGTACGGGTGTGTGTACATACATATGGGTGTGTATCAATCTGTGCAAAGATATATGAATAGCCAGTCACAACGAAAATGTAATTTACTGTGGGCAAAAAAAAAAGTTGTATAAGACATGTAAGTCGCTTCTGTGTTACATGATCAGATTCAGACAGCATAAGAACTGGATTTTGGAATAAAACAGGGTTATTACATGATGTACACAGCAATTGTTTCCGTAACCACCTACCCCATGAGCATCAATGGCTTCCACCCAGAGTAAAACTTTTACAGCAAAAAGTAAAGTTCTTTATCAGACAGCTGTGAGAATCATTCTTTTTTTTTAATTTTTATTTTTAATTAATTTATTTTTTACTTTACATCCAAGTTAGTTAGCATATAGTGCAACAATGATTTCAGGAGTAGATTCCTTAGTGCCCCTTACCCATTTAGCCCATCCCCCCTCCCACAACCCCTCCCGTAACCCTCTGTTTGTTCTCCATATTTAAGAGTCTCTTATGAGACTCTTAAAAACGGAGAACAAACTGAGGGTTGATGGGGGGTGGGAGGGAGGGGAGGGTGGGTGATGGGTATTGAGGAGGGCACCTTTTGGGATGAGCACTGGGTGTTGTATGGAAACCAATTTGACAATAAACTTCATATATTGAAAAAAAAAAGAGTCTCTTATGTTTTGTCCTCCTCCCTGTTTTTATATTACTTTTGCTTCCCTTTCCCTATGTTCATCTGTTTTATATCTTAAAGTCCTCATATGAGTGAAGTCATATGATATTTGCCTTTGTCTGACTGACTAATTTCACTTAGCATAATACCCTCTAGTTACATCCACATAGTTGCAAATGGCAAGATTTCAGAGAATCATTCTTTATATAACTAACTATAAATAAATTGGGGCAATAACTTTAAAAATACTTCTGAATTCATATTTGATCCTTGCATTATTTTGTAGAAGACAGCTAATAAAAGACACAAAAACTCTGATAAGAAACAAAACTTATACTTTAAATATTCTGAATTGTTGAGGTTTAACAGAATTTTGAAATGCTCTGTAATTTGAGTATCATATATAAAAATAAGTTTCTGAGTTTTATGAAATGTGGCAAGTTATTAAGGCTTGTATAATTAGTAGAAGAAGGAAATTAAAAAACAAACAAAACAAAACAAAACAAAAAACCGCACAGAACAGAGAGGTTTGCTGTAGCAGCAAGAGTTTCAGAGCTCAAATCATTGCTGGCTGCATCCCTTCTCCAGTTGCAATGAATCAAAGAGTAGGTTAAAAGAGAATGCACACAGCCCAGAGAACTCTTTCACATTTTTGGCTCAGACATTACTTTCTGTATATAAAACCCCTACTAGTGGCTCTATTGAGTGAACATTTAGCATTTACTATTTTGTTTATAATGATTAAAACAGTAATGTTTGGCCTCTTCAGCTTACAAAATAAATCAAAGCTGTCCTGAAGCTGAGAAACACAGCTCGGGAAATCTCTCTCACAGAGGAGGCATCCCTTATATAGGCTTTCTAGAGACTCTAGTCCTCCTGCAGAGAGCCACCATTTTAAATGACATAATAGCCTACCTGGACAACTGCAAAGGACTTTACCCTTGCTATAAAAGATGCAAAAAATTCCTTTTTTTTTTTTTTTTTTAAGAATTAGGGAGAATTTACTCCAAATTGCCAACCGATATACAACAATAACAAAGGTAAAACAAACTCTTCAAAATTAGCTAAAATAATACAAAATCAAAACAGATTTTCATGTAATCCAAATTCTCAACCCCAAGCAGCCTACTTACCATTAGAAACTCAGAAACCATGAAAATGAACGACCAAATGTGTTTTATTGAGTCGTTTCTCAAATTAAATTCTCTATTATTATACCAGTTGTTAAATAACAAAAATTCAACCAAGCAAACTTTAAAGCTCTAATTGGCTTTATTAATCAATGCACGAATTGGGCAGCATCCCATCAAGCAAGTAGAGGGGAGCTCGAAAGGGCTACGGAAAAGGTTTGTAAAGGTAGAGAGGGAACAGAAAAAAAATTATTAGCAAACAATCCACTGTTTTAGGCAAGGTTGCCCTCCTAAGGGTAACAAGAGGGGTCTATCAGTAGTCTTCCTGGAGCTGACGAGAAAATTTCCTTGTTGACTGGTTTAAGGTTACATTCTCGGGGGCCTGAAACTAGAATTGGGTTAGGTATTAAGTCTGGGTTTACTGACTTGGAGCCTTAACCTAAGTGACACTGTTTTGGGCCTGTGGTTTTCTTTCTAACATAGTACACAACTCTTTAAAAAGGCATAATTTAAAATATTGTGAAAAAAAATTACCTTTACATTAAATTTTACCCATTTGTCAATCTAGCTTCAAAAAAATCTCCAAAATCCAAACATTACCTCTACCTACCACTACCACCGTGGTCCAGGAAATTATCTGGACCTCTGCAACATCCAGCCTCAAACAGTCCCCTCACTTCTACCTTTCTCCCCTTATGGTTATTCTCCATGCAAAATGGCCTGAGTGATGCCAGAGGGGAGAGGGTGGAGGAGGGATGGGTCAAACAGAAGGGTATAAAGGATATTAACAGGTACAAATTTCCAGTTATAAAATAAATAAGTCACGGAGATGAAAAGTACAGCATAGGGAATATAGTCAATAACACTGTTTGGTGACAGATGGTAACTATACCTGTCGTGGTGAGCACTGAGTAATGTATAGGACTGCTGTTACGCTGAAACTAGTGTAACACTGTATATGAATTATGCTTGAATTTTTAGAAAGTAGCCAGAGTGATTCTTTTAAAAATACAACGTGGATCATGTCATTCCCAAAATCCATCTACTGGATAGTTACCGAGAGGAGTATTCAAGCACCTTTACATAGCTTGCAAGGCCCTTTTAACTTGACAGCCTCCCACCCCAAACCTCCCCCCGACTCTTATTCACTCTTCCCTAGAAAGGAAGCTTGTGCATTAATCTGACCTGTGATCGTGGGAAAAATTAATTGACAATGCTTGGCTTGGCTCTTTGCTTTTCCTTCTTGGGTCCAAGCTGACCTTAAGGAGTAATTCTCCTCTGCTTTTCCATGCCCAGAGTCGTCCTGGGGCTAGCCTGGCTCACTTCAGTGTGGATGAGACTGGGTGGGCAATTCTGTCCAATTCTAGGAGTTAGTCAGCAGACACTCCAGGCTGTTATCCTCCTCCATCCTCTATAACAAAGGTGGATTCTGGGCCTTCACCTGTCATGCTCTGGTGATCAGTCTTATTTCTTAATTTGTGTAAAACTCATGTAGGGAAGAAGGGTGCTAATTATTAGGACTACTAAAAAACCCAATTCGCCATAACAAACACATGCAAGGCACACACACCTTCCATGTGAGTGCAGAAAAGAATCTAGAAATGTTCATCTCTGCGTGGAGTGGTTACAGGTAACTCATTTTCTTCATATGAGTTTCCATTGTGGGTATTTTTACAAATAACTATAGATTACTTTTATAATCAGGAAAAAAACAGCCAAATTAACTTTCTTTGGGAACCATTAAATAGGGCAAAGCTTGGTACCAGGTTTTCTGAGGAAATCATGAACTGTGTGTTAGATAGACGTCTAATGAAATTGAAAAGAGTTACAAAATAACTGCCTCTAATCATGATTACCTGCCATGCAGATAAAAATGCCTTACTTTTTGACAGATATTTCATAATTATTTTCAGTTTACTATTCTGATTAAATTCAAGTCATCAGATAGTGACAAAAACTACATTATTCTCTTGAATCTGTATAGCCCATCTGGTCTATTTGTTCAGAGTAATGAAAATGTAAGGTTATACTAACTGCTTAGTTATAATATTTATATATTTGACCCCATAACAGCAGCTCTTATTCACATATTTTAAACTAGAGGTTTCTGGTTCCTGACCAATTTCCATTTTTTTCTGTCCTAATGATCAATATATATCCACAAATATTAATATTTGTTTTTACTCCTACCACGTTTAGGAGAAAATTCTAATTCTTCTAGTTTAAATTCTAATTCTCTTAGTTTAAGTTAAAATGTCTTAAGAATATTTATAATCTTTATAAGAAAAATGCTTATGTTAATTTAACTTTAATTTTTCTTCCGGCTTCCCTGGGCAACTTTGATCAGTATATGATCATCTAAACCTAAGAATTTTTTCATACATTGTTTTCATCAGTTATATTTTCTTCTTTCTGATGGACAAAGATGTACACACATACATACAATGGAATATCACTTGGCAATCAAAAAGAATGAAATCTTGGGGTGCCTGCGTGGCTTAGTCAGTTAAGTTTCTGACTTTAGCTCAGATCATGATCTCACAGTTCATGAGTTCGTGCCCCATATTGGGCTATGTGCTGACAGCTCAGGGCCTGGAGCCTACTTTGGATTCTGTGTCTCCCTCTCTCTCTCTCTGCCCCTCCCCAACTCATGCTTTCTCTCTCTCTCTCGCTCTTGCTCTCAAAAATAAATAAACATTTAAAAAAATTTTTTAAAAGAATGAAATCTTGCCATTTGCAACAACATGGATAGAACTAGAGTATATTATGCTAAGCAAAATAAGTCAGTTAGAGAAAGACAAATACCATATGATTTCACTTATATGTGGAATTTAAGAAACAAAACAGATGAACATAGGGGAAGGGAAGGAAAAATAAGATAAAATCAGAGAGGGAGGCAAACCATAAGAGACTATTCAATACAGAGAAAAGACTGAGGGTTGCTGGAAAGGAGGTGGGAGAGAGGATGGGCTAAATGGGTGACGGGCATTAATGAGGGCACTTGTTGGGATAAATACTGGGTATTATATGTAAGTGATAAATCACTAAATTCTACTCCTTAAACCAACACTACACTGTGTGTTAACTAACTTGAATTAAAATTTTAAAAACAAAAAACAAAAACAAAACAAATACATTTTCTTCCTTCTGTATGTTAATGTCTATTCATCAAGGCAGGGTATCAGTTTTGCCTTTTTCAGGATACTGCGCAAGATGTACATTTCAAAATTAGAGTGTGAAAGCAAGGATGTTTAGAATAAAATTTACATATCCAGGGTATAAGTAAATTAAACCCTTGAAATTTAATTCAGCAAATACTTATCAAATCCCTACCACTGGTACAGGTTCTTGAATCAACTGCCTGGGATGAAATCTCAGTTCTGCCACTTACTAACTGTAATCTTGGTAGGCAACTTAATCTCTTTGTGTCTTGTTTCCTCGAATCTGCAAAGTGATGATAGTAACAGTACTTATATCACAGGAATGCTATAAGGATTAAATGGAATATTACATGTAGAGGGTTTAAAATACCATCTACCCCACAGGAAGTACTCAGTAATTGCTATTAAAGTAAGCATGGGGGGAGGGAGGAGAAACATAGCTCTATATGAAGATATTCCCCTTATCTCAGCTTTACCTGGAATAGTAGTCTAACAACCACCCCCCTCCAAAAGTAATTCTTTAGCATTCTGTCGGGGTGAGGGGAAGAAAGGGAAGAACAGTGATCTGGTTGCACACGAGAGAGAAGGGAACCACAGGTTAAATCAGTTTGTCTTTTATAGGCTTCTCCCACCACGGCTAAGGTTTCAGCTTTCTCTTGTTGGCTAAGTCAGTTACCATTCATGAATCTGTTTCCAGCTTCCAAAAGTGTCTTGAGTTCTCTTTTCTGCTGTCATCTCCCCCCTAATTCTTTTGGTCCATGAGGGTTTATGCTTTTACAAATGCCTTTTCTGTCATTTTAGTGGGGTTTCAAGAGGGAGCAGAGCTGAATGTATTTAATTTATCCTGGTTAACTGAAAGTCTTAAATTCAATTGCTCTGTTATTCCTGACCTCAAAAAACAAGGACAATAATCATTTCTTTTAAAAGAAAATCTTTTAACTTTTTTCAAAAGCCAGTTATTTTCTCATTTGAAAAATGTTGCTTCCAACAGTATATGACATTTTCCAAAAGCACTGTAAGTAAAACCTTTCAGCTTTCATTAAAATAATTGACAAATTAGAACTTAACTTCAGGGCCTGCAAGTAATTTTGCACAGTTTTGATGGTTATTTGTGCTTTGAGTCTTTTGAAAAGTAAACTTTGAGAAATATGTATGTTTCAAACACTACAGGACAATCTGTATGTCACATGTTTTCTCTCTAGTGTTTATTTAAAAAGGTAATCATACTTCATGTATCTACTCAGGCACGCTTACCAGTGGGTATATAACATTCTTATAATTGATGGTGACTGTATTTTCATACGTTGAATGACTGGCTGTAACAGGGATCTCTAGGGATCTAGAGATCTACATTCTCATCTTTTTAAGCCATACCTTCAGTCACCACGGAATTCGTTAAAATCGTGACACCTTGACAGTCAGAGTTCAATAGCATCCTGAGATCTAACTTTACCATTCTACAAAAACAGTTGACTAGGAGCTAAAGAGAAAAAGGAAGAAGAAGACCAATAGTTATTAAGAACCTGTTATGTCCAAGTCCTATTCTGGGTACTTTATATATATTACCTAATATAATTCTCAAAATAGTCTGACAAGATACGGATCATGCTTTCATTTCATGAATAAGAAAAACGAGGTACAGAATCCTTAGGAAATTCGGGACTGATAGAGAGAAAAACCCAAGTAATATATAATGTAATTCATGTCTCAGGTGTCATTTACAAAATGAGCTACAGAAGTATGCAGCAGACATTCAGTTGTCCACATCATTTTAGACTCCCGGTATTAGACCTAATGAAGACATAAAACTCTGTATTTGAATTTTTAACAATGCTCTTTACGTTTTTTGTTTTTTTTTCAGAGATACAGCATTTTTTCTCAAAGTAAGATATTAGAAACTTTTTCTAAATAATTTGCTTTTTAAAAATTGTTTAAAAATACTGCTTTTCCCTCTATAATGTACTTTGCTCCCCCATATAGTCAATGTTTTGCCGCTTTAACTTGAACTGATATTCGCTAAAAGCTGTGAATCACTGTTAAATGACCAGTCTTTGTGGAAAGAAGGGAGAAGACACCTGGAGGAAGGCATGAACCTGGACTACAAGCACAGTGTTGGCCACTGGAAGTCATGTTTAACTCATGAAAGTTCTGATGGCATCACTATGAAAAAGATAAATGACACTCAAAGAGTACAGAGAAATCCAAATCTCAAAAAGCTCTCCAAACATTATCCCCAAGGTTGATAGCTAAAGTGGTATATCACAAAAATTAAAAAAGAAGACTAAAAACAACTGTTTTGGCTGGAAGAGTCTCAAAGGGAAATCTTTGAATGAAATGAGTTACATTTGTAAGTGATAATAAATGATAAGTAACTATGTAATGAAATGTTTTTCCAAAGCAGTTATGTGACACTAAAATCACACAAGAAATGACAATTGTGTCATAAAACAAGATTGGAAATAAGGACAAAATACTATACACTAAAAATATTTCAAAGCATTATTCTTTTTAAAATCTCCAAAATCTGCAATATCAACTCTATTTATGGAAGTCTGAGTTGTTCTAATGGTATAAATGAGAAAGATGAGGTAAACATTAAGAACTCCCCTTCATAAGCATCTGGAGGACTCAGTCGGTTAGGCCTCCAACTCTTGTTTTCAGCTCAGGTCATGATCTTGCTGTTTCACGGGTTCGAGCCCTGCATTGGGCTCTGTGCTGGCAGCACAGAGCCTGCTTGGGATTCTCTCTCTCTCCCTCTCTCTGCCCCTCCCTTCCTCACACTGTCTGTCTCAAAATAAATAAATAAACAAAAAAAACCTCTTCTTCATAAAATTCTTCCTTCACACCAATAGATTCTCTTAGTATACATACTTAGAGGTAATTCTGAAACTGAGAGGAACTAGTGCTTTTCTTTTCAGTGGTTATGACAGCTTCATAAGAATGTACGAAAAACAGGGAGATAAAAAAACCCTCCTTAAAAAAATTACTACAGAATGTAGTTAACAAATAGTATGAGATTTTGGCCTGAACTAGGTTACATGAGATGTGAGAGAAGAAGGATCAAAGCCGCATTATGGAAATTAAATAGAAAATACTATGAAAAGCAAATTTTTAAATCTCAGAAATTACCTATAAATTATAAGGCACAGCATATAGGATCCAATAGTGAGGAATGACTTCTGTGAGACTTCAAGCAACTTCGAGGTACCCAGGGACTCAAGTGCCAGCCCTCCCACAAAACACTCTGCTTATTCCGCTTTATTTTCCTTGTGGTACTTATCATTACCTGAAATTAGCTTGAAAAGATTCAAAACGTTTTGAGAAATAACGATCTCAAAAGAGACTTTCAATGTGACTGCTTTGACAAAGAAGAGCCCTTGTTAGGCTGTTTAGTAAAATAACAGCATCATTACTCTGCAATCCCAACAGATCATAGTGGTTTCCTAAATTCCACACCTCCCAGAGGTCCTGACTAGGAGTACCTACCCTGACCCTCTTAGCTTTCCCTAACTCTTGCCTATTCTGGCCACTATACAAGGAAGCATCTAGTTATAAATTATCTTAAAGATTATTCTCTTCTTTACAAACTACTTATAGGTTTAAATTTCTTTTGTCTCATTCTCAATGAGGTACTCCAAAATACCAGGTGAATGTTCTCGATCTAAACAGCTAGCTAGCTAGAGATACAGAGATATGGAGAAAAGCACAAAAGGATACATGACAGATAATTTAAGAGCCTTATGGGGTAGAGATAGAAAAATGAGAGCAAAGAAGTTATTAATAAAAAAATAATAAATTTTTTTGAAAAGTATGTGTTTCATGTGTGTAAAATTATGATCCCATTTAAATAAAGAAATTAGAGCTATCTCTATTTGCTAACAAGGTTTGAATTTGCAAAAAGCAAATTAGAGCTACATCTATTCACTTACAAGGTTGCCCATGCAATGCTTACAAGTAAAATAAGCAAATTGCAAATTCTCTATATATATAAAAACAAAATCTTTTAATGAATGTTTATACACACAAATAAAGGGAAAGATGAAACAGGATATACATCAACCTGAGCTTAACATGGGTTATCTGATGGTGATTGGAGATTTAAAGGTGTGTAGTGCACTGGAGTTAAGCCACTACTAGTGATTTGGCTTCCTGTATTCTCTTTTATACCTGTTCTTTTCCGCACTGGGAGCTTCAGTTGTCCAGAAACTTCTCTCCCAATGTCATTACTAGTTCTTGCCTTAGCCTTCTCTGATCCACACCAACCATTCAGTAGGATGGCTGGGAGTGTGGGCACCAATCAGCCACAGAGCTGGAGAAATGTCTCTGTAATATCTCTTAGGCTTGAGGCTTTCCTGGTAAGGGGTTGTAGTACATGGCCATTTTCCCAAAAGGCACAGCCCTAGAATCTGGGCAGGGGTTGCAGGCCAAAGGAGAAGTAAGAGGCAATAAGGTGGAGAGTAGGTCAGGCTGCTGCTGACAGTACCCTACTGGCAAACAAAACAACTTCAAATACTATTCCTTCCCATCACCTGTGTCTACAGAAGGCAAAAATAAATAAATATCATGGTCCCCATTTTTCTGCCAAAGGCTTAGTTTATAAATAGTGATTGCAATTAAGTAAATACAGCATGTTCTTTTAGTAAAGAGTCTAGTATATTGTAGATTCTTAATAGATATTAAAGAATAGCAATACTGCTTTGAGAAAAATATGTCCAAAGAATTTGGTATGTGTTTTTGTATGAACAGAAGAAGTCATTAAATATTCATGAGACCATACAATGCTGGAATATTTTAAAAGTCAGAAATTAAACTTGAAAAGTAATTTTTTAATTAAAAAGAAAAGAAATTGTACTTGAAAGCCATGCAGTTTTTAAATTTTTTTTTTAACGTTTATTTATTTTTGAGACAGAGAGAGAGCATGAAAGGGGGAGGGGCAGAGAGAGGGAGACACAGAATCCGAAACAGGCTCCAGACTCTGAGCTGTCAGCACAGAGCCTGACGTGGGGCTCAAACTCACGGACCGCGAGATCATTACCTGAGCCAAAGTCGGACGCTTAACCTACTGAGCCACCCAGGTGCCCCAGCCATGCAGTTTTTTAAAAAGCCACCTATGTTAATACAGACTATATATTTATACATCATTAAAGATATACCAAAATTTACCTCAATATATTTCTCCCGTATCCTTTCTCTATCTCTCATTGTAGCTTCATATAAATAGAATAGCTTCTTTATGTGCTATTTTTAAATGTCTTCTTAGAAATAAATTGAAAACCTTATTTCTTACCTTTCCAGAATACATTCATTCACCCATTCATTCAACAAATCATAATTGAAGATCTACTGTATACTAGGTATTGTTCTTTGCTCTGGGAATACAGCAGGGAGCAAAGTAGACAATAATCCTTTCCTTCGTGGAGCCAATATCCTACTGGAGGCAAACAGCCAACAAACAAGCATGTAAAAGATACAGTAGAGTGTGTCAGATGGTGATCAGCATGATGGAAGAAAATAAGAGGGATAGAGAACACCACTGGTGGGAAAAAGGCTGCAATTTTACGTAGGGTGGAGTCAAGGAAGGCCTTGCTGAGACGAGAAAATGTGAGCAAAGGACTAAAAGACGTGAAGAGGGAAAGCCACACGAACATGTAGGAGAAGCATGTTGAAGGCTGAGAGGGCTTCTGCAGACGCTGAAACCAAGTCAGGGAGCGTGCTGTTAACTGTTCAATGTCACCATGCACTATTCTGCACCTCCCTCACCTTACTCCAACCATGTGCTGGCCTTCTTGCCGCTGCTCAGATACATGCCGATGAGTGGGGGCTGAGGGACCACGGAGGCAGTGCAGACCTGTAGAAGCTCCTCTGAAAAGCCCTTCTTCCCAAACTGGCAGGCCGTTATCACATGACTGAAAGGGATGCTGGGCAAACAAACACTCTTCCTGAGCACCACTGTCCAACAGAACTTTCTGTACTGATGGGGATGTTCTTTATCTGCGCTGTTCAATGAGCAGCACATGACTAGACACACATGGCTACCTGGCATTTGAGAAGTGCTATGTGACTAAGGAACTGAAATTTTAATTGTAAATTTTACCTTATTTAAATTAAAATAGTCAAATGTGGCTAGTGGCTACCATACCGGCCAACATAATTCTAGAGGTAGGTCTTGAGAACACAGGAATTGCTCACTAACAGATACTTCTAAAAGAAGAAATATTTCATTTAATTTGCTAAAATTCCAGTTAGTCTAATGAGAATTCAATGAATAAATAGGGCAATTGTGATAGCTTTACTTAATTGTCCCAAAACACACACATGTATTAACCACTATTTACCATGTAATTCTCTGGCTACTGCATGGAAAAACTATTGCTAGTAGGTTTTTTTACCTCAGCTTTAGTGTTTCCCTGTGGGTAATTTATTATTGCTTAATAATTAAGGAATTTTGTAAAATTCTGTGGTTTTTAAAATATTTACTTATTTTGGCAAGAGTGCAAGCAGGGGAGGGGCAGAGAGGGAAACACAAGATCCAACCAGGGCTCTGCACTGATAGTACTGACAGCAGAGAGCCTGATGTGGGGCTTGAACTCATGAACCGTGAGATCATGATCTGAGTTGAAATCTGACACTCAACTGACTGAGACACTCAGGTGTCCCAGTAAAATTCTGTTCTTTTCTTTCTTTCTTTTTTTTTTTAATTTTTTAGTGTTTATTCATTTTTGAGACAGAGACAGCATGAGCAGGGGAGGGGCAGAGAAAGGGAGACACAGAATCTGAAGTAGGTTCCAGGCTCCAAGCTGTCAGCACAGAGCCTGACGTGGGGCTTGAACTCATGAACCACGAGATCATGACCTGAGTTGAAGATGGACGCTCAACCAACTGAGCCACCCAGGCACCCCTAAAATTCTGTTCTTAAATCAAGTTGTGTTTCCTGCTAGCAAGTTTTTTCTTCTCAATTTGATTTGTCTTTAGGTGAGATATATTTACATGCTAATGTAAAAATATGAATAAATATAACAAAGGGGATGTAGTATCATAAGCTGTAATACCTTCATGTACTCTTTAATTGTAACAAAATAGAATCAAAGACTACAATTAAGCAAAATACCTTAAAAGATTTGGGGGGGGGTCATAAATTGACATTTAAATAGCTTTGCTTTTTACAAAAATGGAAACAAAAGATATTATTTATTTCACATGATATGCAAGGCCAATCTTTAAAAACTATCCATGGGACGCCTGGGTGGCTCAGTCGGTTAAGCATCTGACCTTGGCTCAGGGTATGATCTCACAGTCCGTGTGTTCGAGCCCTGTGTCGGGCTCTGTGCTGACAGCTCAGAGCCTGGAGCCTGCTTCAGATTCTGTGTCTCCTTCTCTCTCTGCCCCTCCCCTGCTTGCACTCTGTCCCTCTTTCTCAAAAAATAAAACAGCATTAAAAAAAATTTTTTTAAACTATCCTCAACTTTATTAAAATATATGGGTTCTAAGAGAAAGGCACACATATATGCATATGTTTAGTATGCATTACACTAAACACACCACTGTTAAAGCTACACAAAAAAAACCTTACGTCTGAGAACTTCTGTTTAATCCAACAGCACCCAGAGACGATGAAAGCCAGTTACTAAAAAATTTATTGCTTGGTTAAAACTCAGTTTACAATTCAAAGGATTTCTAAAATCTCTGTGCTGTTATGAAGCTTTATGGGGTTTACAATGGAGATGAAAACAGAAATAAAAAGATCTGACAAACAGAAAATGCCAAAGATATTTCTAGCATTATCAACATGGATTCTTTTTTCCCTATCATTACTTTTTACCTTATTCCAAGACAACTAAATTTAACTCATCTGCCTAAAAAAGACAACTATGTTTCCTAGGATCCCTTTCAAAATGTAAATGTCTGATGGGCAATTTTGTTTGAAAGAATATTATTTTTATAATTTTTAAAAGAGCTACAATATAAATTCCCCAGGGCAGGAATTTTTTTATGATCTGCTATGCCCAGTGCCTACAATAGTGCCTACCATATAGTAGATACTTAATATATACTTATTGAATTAATAATTTTATCAGAATCTTTTATTAAAACAAATATAACCAAATAGTATTATAATATTAGTGTAGATTTTCATTTTAACACTTATCAAAAAATCTTGTTTTACCATCTCTACATACAACAAAATCCTTTCTAAAGCTTATTGGTAATTCTCAGAATCAGCCAAAGACTTTCACATATTTCATAGAATTTTTTACACAGAATTCTGTGATCCCTTTCAATTCCAAAATTTATTTATTCTAATAATGATCTGAAACTGTAAAGGAATATCTGAAATCTATTTAAATAGAATGTCATGGAATCTTAAAAACAAAATATTATTTAAATTACTACAAAAATAATTGCAAATCCACTGATGGGCCATCCCAGACATTTCCTGGTTTTCTTAAATCTTTTATATAGTATTTTCTAGTTCTCTGCTTGGTCTTGTTTTATATTACTGTCAAATCCTTCACTTTTAAAATCAAGTACACTGAGACACCAAATAGTAAAACTGCACTATGCTTTTTACATTTTATACCAAAAGATCTACTTTATTTTAAAAGCAAAATCTAATACACATTGGAAAATACTGAGCTGGAATGTTTGCTGAAATGCTGTTTACTGCAAATGTCCCAATGTTTTATCAACTAACACTGAAGTTTAAATTAGGGCTAAACTCAGGAAACTGACCTTCATAATATTTTAACATGATGTTTGTCTTTATAAGGTAGTTTTCTTCTAAGAAGAGCGGACTTAAATGTCCTAGACTTACAATCAAATTTCGGTCCCAGATCTGTATGCTTCCATTCTGGCAGGCAGCTGCTATAAGGTTTCCATCTCTACTATATGTGCACGTTGTGGGAATTACTTTTTTACCCTGCACCGTCCGTGGTTTAAACACACTTCTTTGCTTCCTTGGATTTTCAACTTCCCATGTCCTCACAGTCCTAAAAACAATAAAGAGATTTTCATTTACAAAAAAGAAAGGAGTTTAAAATTCAGAAGAGCTCATAAAGACCACTTCACCTTGTAAGCATATAAATCTAATAATTATTTTAAAATAAAAGGAACACTGTAAAACAGTCTCCATTTATAAATGAGGTTACTCACTGAAATAAAGTGAACCATCTGAATCATACTGTCTTCAAATCAAACAGCAAGTAGCAAATTCTACTTCGAAGCTATCATAGTTATAAGTTCTAACCCTCTACAACAGTGGCCTCCAAACAACTCTAACTCTACACTCTGACCGTAAAACTGTTGAATGTACACCCCCTATATACACACATTAATTTCTCAATTACTTACATGTGTTAATGTACCGTTATATAACACATTCCAGAAAACACACTGAAAAAATAAGTCACTGAAAAAAGAATGATGTCCCTCTCTAGGGCCCAGGAAAAGATATCATGCCTCTGAGGGAGAAGCAGAAACAAAATTGTTTGCCCTGGGTTTTCAACAAGTAACGAGAAACAGCAGTCCAAGGCTGGGGGAGGTATGGAGTACCCTCCTGCTCAAAGTCCTAGGCAAAGAAGCACTGCCACTAAGGAAGACTAAAACAAAATCTTTATGACCCAGAGAGAGAGGGGGAAAAAAAATCCCATAAAATACAGAACAACAAAGATGAGTTCAGCAACTACTTGGCAGAAATTATCCAAGCCGTAGCACTATGGAACACATCTCTAAATTTCTAGAAGAAAAAAAAAAGTCAATCTAATATTCTACAGGCTGTGAAAATATATTTTACAAATAAGGTAAAATAAAGACGTTTTCATGAGTGAAAGCTAAGGCAATTCATTTCCTTCAAATATATATTACAAGAAATGTTAAAGGAAGTTCTTCAGGAAGAACAACTATGAGACAAATGGAAATGTGTGTCTATACAAAGGAAGAGTGCCACAAATGGTAAAAATGAATAAAAATGTAAAAGATATTTTTAAAAATGTTTAAACTCTTTAAAAGATAAATGACTGAGGTAAAACAATGTATTGCAAGGTTTATAGCATATGTTTAAGTAAAATATAGGTCAACAATAGCAGAAAGGTTGGAAAGAAGATATGGTACTATACTTGCAATGTATAGTATTATTTGAAGAGACACTTTGATACATTAAAGATATATATTACAAAGTCTAGAGCAATTGCTAACATATTTTTATAATGAATATGTAATAATAGACATAAAATGGAAATGAAACAAAAACAGGAAGAGATAATAAGAACCATGAGATAAATATAAAACAAACAGCAACATGGTAAGTTCAAATCCAATCTCACAAATAATTACATTAATTAGAAACTGCATTAATTATAAATTATCTAAAAACTCCAATTAAAAGATAAAAATGGTCAGATTGGATTAGATAGAAGCAAGACTCAGCAGATTCTATCTTTTAAAAATACACAAAAATGTTTAAATATGAAGACTTAGATAGGTTGTAGTAGTAAAAGGATGGGGAAAAATGTGCCTGGGGAACATAACCAAAAGAAAGACGGAATAACTATATTAATGTCCAATAAAGTATCAAAACAAGGAATAAAACTAGAGAGAAAGAGGAAAATTTCCCCATGATAAAGAGTCAATTGATCAAGAAAACATAACAATTCTAAATGCTTATGCCACTAATAACAGAGTTTCAAAATATGAAAGCAAACTTGACAGAAATAAAAGTAAATATAGCAAATCCATATTCATAGTTGTATACCTCAACATTCCTCTCTCAGTGACTGATAGAACCAGCAGACTCTTCCTTGCTTCCCCAAAAATCAGTAAGGATTCAGAAGACCTCAAAACCAATGCCAAACGTGTTGAGCTAACTGACATTTATATAACACTTCACCCAACAACAAATGAATGTGCATTCTTTTCAGGTGCACACTGAACACACTCTGGGCCATAAAACAAATATAAACACACTAAAAATGACCAAAATCATAAAAAAGTATGTACACCATCAAAAATAAAATTATATAAGCAATCAATAACAGAAATGTATCTGAAAATATATCTTTTCCAAAACATTTAGAAATTAAGAAATACAATTGTAAATAATCCATGGGTCAAAGAAAAAAATCACAAGGGATAGTAGAAAAACTGAATCCAATAAATATGAAAATACAATATATCAAAATTCATGGTGGGGCGCCTGGGTGGCTCAGTCGATTGAGCATCCAACTTCAGCTCAGGTCACGAACTCACGAATCGTGAGTTCGAGCCCTGCATCGGACTCTGTGTTGACAACTCAGAGCCTGGAGCCTGCTTTGGATCCTGTGTCTCCTTCTCTCTCTGTTGCTCCCTTGCTTTCTCTCTCCCTCTCTCTCTCAAAAATAAAGGTTAAAAACAAAATTAAAAAAAAAATTCATGGTATTCAGCTAAAATATAACACAGAAGAAAAATATAGTATTAACTGTACTATACATTAAGTATTAACTGTAATATTAAATATTAAATGTATAACTGTAATATTAAATATTAAATATATAATATAATATAACTGTAATATTAAGTATATAATATAAATATATATTAACTGTAATATTAAATATAGTATTAACTGTACTATACATTAACTGTTCTAAACATTAAGAAAAAAGAAAGGCCTCAAAATAATGATCTAAGATTCAACCTTCAGAAACTTGAAAAAAGAGAGAAAATTAAGTCTAAAGCAAATAAAAGGAAGGAGATAATAAAAATGAAAGTACAAATGAATAAAATAGAAAACAGAGAAATCAAAAGCTGGTTCCTTGAGATGATCAATAAAATGAATAAACCTTAAGCTGGATTAATGAAAAAAAAACAAAAATTGGAGACAATATCAAACATCAATATTTTGAATGAAAGAGAAGATATCACCATAAAGCTCAACAACATTAAAAGGACAATAAGGGAATTTCATGAATGAATTTATATACATACATTTGATAATTTAGATGGACAAATTTTCTTGAAAGACACTAACTACCAAAGTTCACTCAATTAAGAAATAAATAACTGGAATATTCCTCTATGATTAAAAAGCTGAATACATAGTTAAAAATCTTCCCACCAAGAAAACTCTAGATGGCTTCGCTATTGACTTCTACCAAACATTTAAGAAAGAAGTAATACCAACTCTATACAAACTCTTCCAGAACACAGAACAGGAAACACTTCCCAACACTCATTCAATAAGGCCCGCACTACACTGATGCCAAAACCAAAGTCACTACAAGAAAACTATGGTTCTGGGGTGCCTGGGGTGGCTCAGTCAGTTAAGCCTCCGACTCCAGTTCAGGTCATGATCTCACAGTTCGTGAGTTCGAGCCCCGCGTAGGGCTCTGTGCTGACAGCTCAGAGCCCAAGCCTGCTCCCTCTGCCCCTCCCCCACTTGTGCTCTCTCTCTCTCAAAAATAATAAATAAACATTAAAAACTATTAAAAAAAGAAGAAGAAGAAGAAAACTATCGTTCCATATTCCAATAAACATAAGACACAAAAATCCTTAACAAAGTATCAGTAAACTCAAAGTAGCAGTGTATAAACATAATAATGTACCATGATTAAGTGGTATTTAAACCAGGAATGCAAAGAATTGAAAGGAATGAAAATTAAACAACATAATGTACCATAAAAGATATATGATCATCTCAATCCATGCAAAATAAACCATTTGACAAAAAAATCCAACATTCATTCATAATAAAAACTCTCCACATACTAGGAAGAGGATGGAACTTCCTCAGCCTGATTGAGGACATCTATGAAAAACTTACAAGTAATATACACAGTAGTGAAGAATGGCTGAATGCTTTCCTCTTATGGTTGAGAACAAAGCAATGATATCAAACTCTCACCATGTCTTTATACTGGAGTTGCCAGCTAGGGCAATAAGGTGAATAAAAGAAATTCAAGGCTTATAGACTAGAAAGAAGAAATAAAACTATCTTTATTAAGAAACCACATGATCATATACATAGAAAAACCCAAGAATCTATAAAAATGCTACTAGAACTAATAGTGAGTTTAGCAAAGTCACAGGATACTAGGTCAATAATCAATTTTATTTCCATTGAGTAGCAAAAATTAGATGTTGGAATTATGAAAATAATACCATTGATAATAGTATGAATACACATAGAACCTGACAAAATATGTGTAGCTTCTGTACACTGAAAACCATAAAATGTTTCTGACAGAAATTAAAGAAGATCTACATATATGAGAAGACATATTGTATTCATGGATCAGTAGAGTCAATATTGTTGATTTCAATTCTCCCCTAGTTAATCTTTAGATTCAACACAAGTTCAAAGTTCTAGCAGAGTTTTTTTGAGATAGAAACTGGGTAGGATAATTCTAAAGCTTATATGGAAATGCAAACAACTTGGAACAGCCTGTAAAATTTTGAAAAAAGAACAAAACTAGGAAATTCACTCTACCCGGGTTTCCATATTATAACATCCCACATTATAACACCAACCATATAAGTTGTAATTACACATATTAACATCTATTCCTTCTACAAGAAGAGCTACTTGGGAGCAAGCTCGCTCTCTCTGTCTTTCGATCTTTTTAAATTTTTGTATACCTAGGGTCTGCACCATCTCTTGAACATAATAGGATCAGAACACATATTGGGTCCTCAATAAATGTTTGTTGAAGAATAAAAGAAATTCACTGCCTATCTAGGCATTTAGACATCAACTTTATTGAGGTATAACCAATATACAATAAATACAATTCATTTTTAAGTGTATAGATTTCAAATAGGCAGCATTTTTTGTCAAATATTTATGATTTATGCCAAATTAGAGTCTGAGGTTTTTTAAAAATAACTTTTGTATATCCTTCCCCTAAGATTTGCTTGGGAACTTAATTGATTGCTTAACATTACCAAACCCTAGTTTACAGAGCTGTCAAACCCAGTGCCTGACCTAAGATTGAACTGACTACATTCTAGGAATTAATGACTAGCAAAATGTAAGTTCAAGTAGGAGTTTGGAAACAGTACACACAGAAACATCAGAAAGGCACCTTGGAATTCCAGGATTTAAAGCAACCTATTGGGGAGCCAGGAGACTAGAAGCCATCAACAGTGTGACAGGCACTGCTAGCAGCATACTCCAGTATCCATTCTCTTTTCTTCTCAGTTAAAGTCTGTATTTCCCAGCCTCTCTTGCAGCTAGATGTGATGAAATGTAGAAACAAAGCTTTGACCACTGCAGTGTAAATGGAAGGGTAGCACAGGACTTTGGGAAAGTCTCAAAAAGAAGGTTGCAGACCTTTCTTCAACTCTTCTTGTTTACTCCTTCCTCTGCCAGCAATCTGGACATGATGCTGGGCTCAAGCAGCAGCTTATCAGGGCAACAAAATAGCAGGCACCCTGGTCCTTGATGACACCAGAGCCATGAAACCAATTCTAGAGTACCTATGTCTACTATGTCTAGACTTGTGTTTCTGAGAGAGCAAGAGAGAGAAAGAAAGATAAAGTTTACTGGGGTATAATATGCTCACAATGAAATTCATCTGTTTAAACATATAGTTCTGTGAGTTTTGACAAATGCATAATTTTTTTAAATGTTTATTTTTGAGAGAGAGCCGGGGAGGGGCGAAGAGAGGGAGACAGAGGATCTGAAGCAAGCTCTGTGCTGAGAGCAGAGAGACCAATGTGGGGCTTGAACTCATGAACCCCAGGATCATGACCTGAGCCAAAGTCAGATGCTTAACCAACTAACCCACCCGGGTGCCCCAATAAATGCATAGTTCTATCACTCCAAAAACTCACCCTTGTGTTGCCTCTTTATAGACCATCCCTTCCTCTCCCAGCTTTAACCCTTGGCAACTACTGACCTGTTTTGCTTTTTCCACTATTATATAATGGGAATCACACTGCATGTAACCTCTGAGTCTGGCTTTCTTAATTTAGCATAATGTATTTGAGTTTTATATACATCTCAGTAGGGGAGCCCGGGTGGCTCAGTTGCTTAGGCATCTGACTCTTGGTTTCGGCTCAGGTCATGATGTCACGATTCATGGCATCAAGCCACATGATGGACTCTGTGCTGACAGCGTGCCGAATCCCAGCAGGCTTGGGATTCTTTCTCTCTCCATCTCTACCCCTCCCCCATTTGCATGGCCTCTGTTTTTTCTCAAAATAAATAAATATATATATATATATATATATATACACACATATATATATCATATATTTTTATATATTAAGTCTATATAGTATATTCTATATATATAATGTATGTATATATATCTCAGTAGTCCATTCCTTTTTGCTAATGAATAACACTCCACTATATGGATATACCACATTTTGTTTATTCATTTACCTAATAAAGGTTATTGGGTTGTTTCCAGTTTGAGGTGATTATGAATAAAGCCTCTGTAAGTATTCATGCATCGTTTTTTATTGTTTCTTTGTTTTTGTTTTGTAAAAATAAGTTTTCATATCTCCTGGCTAAATACAATACCTAGAAATGCGATTGTTGATCATATGTAAGTATATGTTTAACTGTGTAAGAAACTGCTAAGCTGTTTTTCAAAGTGGCTGTTTCATTTTGGATTCCCACCAGCAGTATATGAGACCTCTAACTGCCCCATACAAAAATATGATCAGTTGGTTTTTATAAGACATTCCAATAGGTGGGGCTTGGTATTTTGATTTTAATTTACATTCCCTATATGATTAATGATATTGAGGATCTTTCACTGTATTATTTGCCATCCATTTCTCTTCTTTGGTGAAGTGTCTCTAAATCTTTGGCCCATTTAAAATTTTTGTTGTTTATTTCCTTATTATTGTATTTTGAGAGCTATGTTTTCTTCTAGAAATTTTATACTTTAAAGTTTTACAACTAGGTCTATGATCTATTAAAATTACTTTTTATACCTGGTACGAAGGTTCATTTATATGTGTCTGTTTGTATATGTATGCACACACACATATATATAAATATGTACACATATATATGGATATCGAATTGTTCCAGCACCATTTATATCTGAGAATTATAAAACCTTACCCCCTACTGAAAGCATTCTGTATAGCTTGACTCTTATCTCATTTCGCTATGCTTCCCATAGTTAACATGGACAAAAAGTTGCGAAATACCTCGTGTGTCTTTTCTTTCTACCCTTGGCTTTGCAACAGTGGAGATAAACTATGATCATTTCTCTTTTTTTTATAACTGAACATCTCCAAAAGTCAGATGCTACTTTAAAATCATGATATAAAAGACCCCACACAAGTATAAAATATCATTATCATTATCTGGCTTGTTTAAAAATTTTCAACTCTAAAAACTGGGATAATAATACCAACAATAAAGGGATTAAGTAAGATAAGGGATGTAAATGTGTCTAGGAGAGTACTTGGAACACAGTAGACACTCAATAAATACTAGTTCCTTTCTGCTCTTTCCTCAGACTATAAATAAAATATTAAAGCTAATAAAACCAACAACTAAGTATTTCCATTTGTTTCAGTGGTATATTAACACATTAAGCTAGTTATCAAAGTAACAATGAAAAAAAAAGCAACTAACCTAACATATAGAAGTGTGAAATACAATTAACATAGCATCTGATAATGACTAATTATACTATGGTTTCATGGCTCTGATTCCCTGAATCTATGCCTTAAAAAAATGGATGCTAATGTGGTAGGCCATTAGGTATCTGTCTAAACATTTTATGCTGAAGAACACATATTTTGAAACTTGGAGTGAGATCTGGTCTTGTAAAATTAAAACTGTGCTTCATAAAAAAGATTTAAAAATAGAAGAAGGATCTGCCTGGGCCTTTCTGGACACGCAATGAAAACACCCAGAAGACAAGAAAAAGACACAGGTGGGGTCATTACATTGCCCCAGGCACAAATGCTTTCTGTCTTAAAATTTTGAATTCTTTCCAGATACAAGTTCTAAACTTTCTGGCATCGACTGCATAAATGCATCACAGCATTTGGCAGAAGTCAAGGGAAGCATTAATTTTGCATGGAAATCACTTAAAAGATCTTGGTTTAATTTTTCTCGAAAGACTACACAAGCAACTTGAGTGATGTAAAAGCCTAAAACTTGCTGGCACTCTTGGCAAAGAACAACCTTCTTTCCAAAAATGCCCAAACATGAAGGTATTGAAATTCCAGAAATGGGAAAAATGTTCTAGATTATATATACACCCACAATAATCTTTACAAACACAAATAATTCACATACACACACAGCAACTACACTAAGAATACAACTGCATTCAGAAGATACGTATTGGGTGCTAATGTTTTATACTTGCAATTATTAAAGTTAAGGCCTAATGAAATCTACAGCTAGACTAAGGGATAAATGCTACAATAAATAACCACTTACATCCTCACATTTACAGCCCACTGATTTTCAACAAAGATGCCAAAACAATTCAGGGAAAAAGAACTGTTTTGAAAAAGTCTTTTCAAAAAATACTGCTGGGCCACCTGGCTGACTCAGTTGGAAGAGCATGCAAGTCTTGATCTCAGTGTCATGAGTTTGAGCCCCACGTTGGGTGTAGAGATTACTTAAATAAATATTTTTTTTTAATGATGCTGAGACAACCGGATATCCATATGTTAAATGGTGAATGTGAAATTTTACCTCACATAATACAAAAATCAACTCAAATTAGATCACAGAGATAAATTTAAAACTCTTAAAACATGATCTTAGATTACAAAATGATTTCTTAGATACCACACCAAAAGCACAAACAATAAAAGGAAGAAAAAAAAAGATCAGTTGGATGGCATTAAAAATGTACGTGCTTCCATGAAAAAATCTCAACATCACTCATCATCAGGGAAATACAAATCAAAACCACAATAAGATACCACCTCACACCTGTCAGAATGGCTAACATTAACAACTCAGGAAACAACAGATGTCGGTGAGGATGCAGAGAAAGAGGATCTCTTTTGCATTGTTGGTGGGAATGCAAACTCGTGCAGCCATTCTGGAAAACAGTATGGAGGTTCCTCAAAAAATTAAAACTAGAACTACCCTACAACCCAGCAACAGCACTATGAGGTATTTATCCAAGGGATACAGGTGTGCTGTTTTGAAGGGACATATGCACCCCCATGTTTATAGCAGCTATTGACAATAGCCAAAGTATGGAAAGAGCCCAAATGTCCATCAATGGAGGAATGGATAAAGAAGATGTGGTGTGTATATATATATGTATATATATACATATATACATACATACAATGTATGTATATATATGTGGTGTGTGTATATATATGTATATATATACATATATATATACATATATATATATGTATGTATATATATAAGATGTGGTGTGTATATATATATGTGTGTGTGTGTGTGTATATATATATATATATATATATACACACACATACAATGGAGTATTACTCGGCAATCAAAAAGAATGAAATCTTGCCATTTGCAACTACATGGATGGAACTGGAGGGTTATTATGCCAAGCGAAATTAGTCAGAAAGACATATCATACGACTTAACTCATATGAGGACTTTAAGACACAGAACAGATGAACATTAAGGGAAGGGAAGCAAAAATAATATAAAAACGGAGGGGGGGCAAAAAAAGAGACTCTTAAATATGGAGAACAAACAGAGGGTTACTGGAGGGGTTGTGGGAGGGGGGATGGGCTAAATGGGTAACAGGCATTAAGGAATCGACTCCTGAAATCATTGTTGCACTATATGTTAACTAATTTGGATTAAAAAAAAAAAAGGTATGTGCTTCAAAAGATACTATAAACAAAGTTTAAAGACAAGCCATAGGTTTGGAAAAAGTACTTATAAACCATATATCTGACAAGGGACTAGTACCCAGGATATTTAAAGAACTTTTACAAGTCAATAAAAAAGATAAGTGACAATTTTTAAATAGACAAAGATATGAATACATATTTACTAAAGAATATATACAAATGCCCAATAAGCCCATGAAAAGATGCTTGATATTAAGGAAATACAAATCAAAATCACAATGAGATAAAACTTCATACCCACTAGAGAGCTATAATCATAAGACAGACAAGAATAAGTGTTGGTGAGTAAGTAAAGAAACTGGACTCCTCCTATATCACTGGTAGGAATAGAAAATGGTGAGGCCAAATTAGAAAACAATTTGGCAGTTTAATAAAATATTAAACATGGATTTACCACATGACTCAGCAATTCCATTCCTAGGTATCCATGCAAGAAAACTGAAAACATACCCCCATGCAACATGGGGTTCTGTAACATGAATGTTCACAGAAGCAATATTCATAATAGCCAAAAATTGGAAACCCAATGTCCATCAACTGATGAGTGGATAAACAAAATGTGAAATACAATGGAAAACTATTTCACAATAAAAAGTAACAAAGTACTGATACACCCTGCATATGACTTTCTTGAGGCTGTCATAGCAAATTACAAACTGGGTGACTTAAAACAGCAAAAATTTATTCTTTCACAGTCTGGAAGCCAGCAGTCCACTCCTCTGGAGGTTCTGGGAGGAGAACCCTTCCTTGCCTCTTCCAGCTTCTAATGCCTATTAGCATTGCTCAGCTTCACTGACTTAGAACCATACCACTCCAACCTCTCCCTCTGTCTTTACATAACCTTCCCCTCTGTGTGTCTTCTGCTTTTCTGTCTCTTAAGGATACTTGTCATTAGATTTAGTGCCCATCTAGATAATCCAGGATGATTTCATCTCAAGATCCTTAACAATTACATCTCTGAAGATCCCTTTTCCAATCAAGATAATATTCACAGGTTCTAGTAATTTGACACAGAAATATCTTTGGCAGGTGGGGGTGAGAGGTGAAGTTTACCATTCAACAAACATGTACTATAATATGGATGAACCTGAAAACACATTATGCTAAGTGAAAGAAGCTAGATACAACGGGTCATATATTACATGATCCAATTTATCTGAAAGCAGATTAGTGGTGGCCTAGGACTGGGGGTAGGAATGGGGATGACTGACCAGGACTTCTTTTTTGGGTAACGAAGTTATAAATTAGATTGTTGTTATGGTTGCACAACTCTGTAAATACATGAAAAATCATTTAATTTCCCCATCGTCTTCTCGTTTCAGCTGGAGTAAGTGCCATTAAAAGTCTCATTAATTACTAGAATGATTATCAGCAACTAAACACTCCTGAGGACCACTCTAGGAAACCTCAGATGAAAAAGGTGGTCAAATGGAATTAAAAGAGATTTGATTTAAAATATATACCAATATTTATTAGATAAAATTACTCCCTAATCTTATAAACCAAATTACTTAATGGAGGAGAAAAACTGGAGGGAAATGTCATCACATCATGAGGCAGCACTCAGAAGGCAAAGCTCAACTGGAAAGATCTGGAAAAGATTCCACAGAGGTGTGTATTTGGGGAAGACATGAGATTCTACAAGTGAAATTTAGGAGGGGTGCGGAATCCTAGATACTGATATAGAAAATGCAAAGATAAGGTGGCTTG
Source organism: Panthera pardus (assembly GCF_024362965.1). NCBI lineage: Eukaryota > Metazoa > Chordata > Mammalia > Carnivora > Felidae > Panthera > Panthera pardus. The sequence goes on along the minus strand of NW_026526765.1, from coordinate 30,101,685 downwards.
CAGAAGCACAGCTTATTCTAGGAATAAGTACTTTGCTTTGACAAGAGTATGAGGTGTCCAGTAGGCATAAGTGGAAGATAAGACCATCACAATCACTCACGATCACAAGATTATGAAGAGTATCCTATAAGACATACTGGGATTATAGTCTTTATGGTCTAGGAGACTCTGAAGCCAGTAAACAGAGTGACTTAAGTTATTGTACCAGTCCTGTGTTTTAGAAAACTACTTGGGTATCAGTGGGCAAGACTGCTTGGAGAAGAAAAGTCTGTCCTAGATACCCCAGGTGAGAGATGATCAGGGCCCGGCCTAAGGCAAGGGGTTATGGAAGGTGTAAAGGAAAACTCTGAGAAGGACTAGAGGAGTGTGCCACTCATTCAGCAAGGCAGAGGTGTGAAACGTGTGGTATAAAACAGAAAATAATAATATTAAAAGAGGTGAGAGAAAGCTAACGAAATACTTGTGTGACAGCCAGGTGGAGAATCTTGTACAGGGTGTGCGAAAGGCACAGAATTAGGAGACATTAGAATGGAGACAGAGACACAATTGTGAGAGAAGGCAGACCCCCGTGGAACAGAGCCTAGAGGAATAAGCAGCAAAAAGGAAAAGGAGTGAGGGGCGCCTGGGTGGCTCAGTCAGTTAAGCGGCCGACTTGGGCTCAGGTCATGATCTCACGGTCCGTGAATTCGAGCCCCGCGTCGGGCTCTGTGCTGACAGCTCAGAGCCTGGAGCCTGTTTCAGATTCTGTGTCTCCCTCTCTCTGACCCTCCCCTGTTCATGCTCTGTCTCTCCCTGTCTCAAAAATAAATAAACGTTAAAAAAAAAAAAAAAAAGGAAAAGGAGTGAAATCGGAGACAAGAAAGTACACAGCAGGGGAGGATAGTGTTAGGAAAGCCGGGAAGGAAAAAGTTCAAAAGGAAGGTGTGATCAAAAGTGTCAACTGCAGGGGCGCCTGGGTGGCTCAGTCGGTTGAGCGACCGAGTTCGGCTCAGGTCATGATCTCACGGTTTGTGGGTTCGAGCCCCGCGTCGGGCTCTGTGCTGACGGCTCAGAGCCTGGAGCCTGCTTCTGATTCTGTGTCTCCCTCTCTCTCTCTGCCCCTCCCGGACTCATGCTCTGTCTCTCTCTGCCTCCAAAATAAATAAACATTAAAAAAATTTTTTTAAAAAAAAGTGTCAACTGCAAAGAGATAATGAGTAAAATAAAGAGTGAAAAGCCTTCATTAACTTTAACAGGTAAAGGTCATTAGATGAGGTCTGCAAGAGCAATTTCTGTACAATGATGGGAGCAGTCAGAATGCTATGGAACTAGAAGTGGGAACGGTAAGGGAAAGACAGCTGGTGAAGAGGGCTCCTGCATAAAATGCTATTTAAATACAGACAGGAATCAAGAAAACCCAGCTAGGATAAAAAGGTACACAACTGAGGAGACAATACAACATTTGGCTCCTAAAGAAAAGGGATTCTGAGGTAGATTTGAGGGAGGGAATTTATGGCAGAAGAAATACCATGAGCAAAGGCCTTGAAAGGAATGGTGCATAGCCTGATTACAGTTACAGTAGGTGTATGGGGGGGGGGGTTGCACACATGTCTGCAGACAAGGATGAAAGAAAAGACTAGGACTGCAAGACCCAGTTAGGGAATGTACACAGTACACTGGAAACCTTGGGAAACAAGAGTCAACACCAGTAAGAGGTATGATCAGGAAGGGCAGGCCTGAACTCCCCTCCTGGGTAAGCCTTATACCCCAAAGTCTGCCTAGACTCATGCTCTAGTAACAGGGCTTGATCCATTAGTGCAAAGTATGGAACCAAGAAGGAATGAAGACGGTGTTGCTGACAAATGTCCTGAACAAAGGAGAATGATACTATAATTAACACAAATGGAGAATGTGAGAAGACACAAGGAAATGAAATTAATAAATATCTAGTACTTCTGATAGTATACATTTCTGACCAACTGGAAATGAACACAAAGAGGTCACTGATGACGGATATCAATTCTCCTAGAGAGGGCATTGAGAATACACAGAAGAATTCTATGTATTTCTATGTACTTGATTCAGAAGCAGAAAATTCACAATGAACCCACCCAGGGCATAAAGGAAGTCATTCAGTGCTAGTCCAGTAGTTAATTACTCTTATAACGTGTATCACGATAAGATGTCACATGTGGATATAGCCTTAAAATGTGAAGAAAGATGAAATGTGTCTATAATTACAGATGACTGTTTAATTTATGTTAAGAAATAATTACTACCTCCTGACAAAAGCAAGACAGAACACAGTGGGTGGAGGTGGCAAATGGGGGATAGGGAGGAAGAGGACACAGTCTGTGGTAGCCAGCACAGGATAAAGTAGATATGACAAATCCTACAGAAATCTGCCTCCACCCACCCTTCACCCGGGTGCTGCCAGGGCTCAACAGTATTTCCTGACCAACTTCTCCCTGGACATTAGCAGGTGCAGGCAGGCTTTCCAACAGGCCACTGAGATACAGAACCATTTTCTTCATGATTACAGCCATTATTCTTTATTTTTTTTAAATACCTCTGAAATACAATACATATACAAAGTATTCACTCAACCAACCAAGTTTTAAAGCAGCAGACTCCACATTTGCAAAACAGATTCTAAAGATAAAATTTTATGTGCCAAAGAGTGATTCAGTGCAAATTTGAAAATGAGATAAATATTCTTCTTTTGAAAGAGAATGGATGGTTTTTCCTTACTGGAAAGTTAAACAATGCTTAATCAAGTTGTAGAGTTAAGTAGTGAAGTCAATGTTACTTTAGAAGTTTACACTAAAAATAGTGAAACTTTAAAATACCTCTAATAAATAATCTATAACAGAACTCTTGTACTTGGATGATTTTTCCCAGAAATCACAAATGCCAGAGTGTGTTGGATAATTTAGAACACTGAACTAATAATGTGAATAAAAGCTAAGATTTTGGACTGATAATCATGATAGCTCACATTTACATGCTTTAAGTGAAGCAAGCACTGTTCCAAGCACTTTATCATTTAATCTTCAAAATTTTGAGCACTGGGTGTTATATGGAAACCAATTTGACAAATTTAATATTAAAAATAAATAAATAAATAAAAAATTTAAAAAAATTTTTATACAGAACAAAACTAAAGCACAAAAAAGATTATGTAATAATTTATGTCAATATTAAGTTAAGCAGAATAATCAACTACTGTTACCCACTGCCTACTCATGTTTCATAGTCTTGTCTACAAGAACCCATGAAAACAGGTAAGGTCACAACAATTTTGGATTAATATGCTATCGATATTGAGGGTTCAAGTAATACTTTCACTTAATAAAGAACATTGTAAAATGTCCATATAAAACCAATGCAAAATAAAGCTGAATATTATCTATATCTTGCATCTTTTCTGAATAAACAGTGATTCTGAAAGTCTCACTATTGTGATGTTACAGATCATACTGAATTGTACCAGACACTACTAAGTAGAAAGAGTATTCCAGGGTTTTATGGCTAGATGTATCATAAAGCAACTTTGAAAAATACAATTTATAATACTGTTCGTCTAGTTTCCCAAAACACTCATCACGTCTCCCTAAAATATTAAAAGGTTTTATTTCATTGTTTGATTAATTAGTTAATTAGTGGTCAGCACAAAACTGTAATTTACTCTAGGAGAAATGAGGACCAGAATACAGTGGCAAAAATGACCTATCCTATAACCGAAAAGACCATCAAAGGTTAAATACCTAGTAAGGCAGATGCTGCTTTAGTAAATTTAAATAAACAAAAGTTGTCAGAGACTTCCCCCACCCCCAGAAGTTGTCTCAAGTACTGCAAGATCCGGGATTTGGAATCTAATGAAATAATCTCCTCTAGTGAAATATCAAAAGTTTATTGCCTTGGACTCTCTGCTACCCAACAGTAGACATATGGACAGTTCCCTGGGATGTTTTGTTTTGTTTTGTTTTGTTTTGTTTTGTTTTGTTGGTTTTTTTTGCAGGGGTTAAGGGGTATATGTGAGTTGTTTATTTGTACTTTTTGAAGAGAAAGTCTGTATATTCCCCCTAGACCACCAGAGATACAACAAAGGTTAAGAATGCAGCCCTAGGTAACCTAAAATTTACACCGGCCCAAGTAAAACCCTCAGAGAGCTGACTGTATATTTAGATTGCATTTCTTTAATCCTCTCTTAGAATGTCTTTTCCTGGGGCGCCTGGGTGGCGCAGTCGGTTAAGCGTCCGACTTCAGCCAGGTCACGATCTCGCGGTCCGTGAGTTCGAGCCCCGCGTCAGGCTCTGGGCTGATGGCTCGGAGCCTGGAGCCTGTTTCCGATTCTGTGTCTCCCTCTCTCTCTGCCCCTCCCCCGTTCATGCTCTGTCTCTCTCTGTCCCAAAAATAAATAAAAAAAAAAACGTTGAAAAAAAAAAAAATTTTAAAAAAGAATGTCTTTTCCTGAATTACATTTCTTGGCATTTGACTTATATTGTTGGGTGCAACAAAAAATAGTAACATAAATACAATACAGAAAAATGACTAAGTGTGAGGACGATGAAGTCGGATGTGCCTGCTTTTAAAATCCTCTTGGGGCGCCTGGATGGCGCAGTCGGTTAAGCGTCCGACTTCAGCCAGGTCACGATCTCGCGGTCCGTGAGTTCGAGCCCCGCGTCGGGCTCTGGGCTGATGGCTCGGAGCCTGGAGCCTGTTTCCGATTCTGTGTCTCCCTCTCTCTCTGCCCCTCCCCCGTTCATGCTCTGTCTCTCTCTGTCCCAAAAATAAATAAAAAAACGTTGAAAAAAAAAATTAAAAAAAAAAAATAAATAAATAAAATAAAATAAAATCCTCTCTCCTCACTTGCGTGTGTTCTTGCACAAGTCACTTAACCTGTCAGAGCCTCAGCTTCCTAATCTGAAAATAATCCTTCACAGAGTTATTTTAAGGAATGAATGACAAAATATACATAAGGTACTTAGAGCAGTGCCTTATGTATAGTAAGTGACCAATTATTACAAATTTACTACACTGTTTATTGTAAGGATATTGTCTATATATATTAACCAGTGTCCTCTATATAAGGGCTGCTGGGAAACAATTTTCTTTTATACACTATTGAAAGGAAAAGCTCTATGCTTTCACACTGGGTATCTTGGGACTCTTTTAACCAAGCATGTTCACTCACATCTTTGCTCTGGTCACTAGCAGGTTTAGAACTGAATCTAAAACCTAACTTTGTCAACCGAGAAGCAAAACCTTCTACTAATAATCTTTTGTGAACTAACTTTATCCCTTTACCCCTACTTTCCCATGGCCCTGGATACTGCATCTTTTAAAATAATGTTGTGTTACTATTATTATTTTGAGCTTTTTGGGATGAGACAAGATGCATAAAAATAAACAAATTAACAAACCAGTAGAAAAAATAAATAGTGCTGTTTTTAAACTGGCAATGTCGGTTAAAAAAAAAAAAAAAGGCACTTTCCTAATTCAAGGGTATGTTGGCTACCGAGTCAGGAGAAAAATTTAATTATTTGGACTTCCAAAAGTAGAATCTGCCCTATACCAGTTTAGACTCTCTCAAAGGAAAGCTGAATCAAGAGTCATCAGTCAAAAAGCAAAACAAATCCCTGGAACGATAATGAGAGCTTAACACGAAGAGTGATGAAGTAATGGGGGAGTGCAGCAATATGCTATTCCTTTGAGGTGAACTCTTGTATGTTCTGAAAGTTAAATAACTTCTAGAATTCAATGAAGGGTATTTCAAAAAGAAGGTACAAATATACAGACATGGGTTTAATTGCACCAACTCCTGGGACAAACCAAAACAAAGATCCTGGTTTTAGCTTTACTGGACCCACAGCAATGGCAGGTAATATCCAGGCTGACTTAAAGGTCTCTTTATTTTCTGACCCAGATGAATGGAAATGTGCCATAGCTGCCGTGTGGTAAGCAGATGAGACACTAAAGGGGCTGAGCTGCTGGCCAAAGACAAAGGGGGAAAAAATTCAAAATGTAAGCCAAAGAAGCTTTCCATAGCTGCTTGGCAATACAGTGTCTAAATAAACTATCTTAATTTGATTCACATGTAGTGAGTGGAAAATTAAAACCAGGGCAGTAAAAAATTTTTAAAAAATCATGTGAATTCGTTAAATAGGTAAAATTATAAAGAAGTATCACTTTACATATGTTGATATCAGAATTATTTGAGTTTCTATAGATACTTTAATTCCATACCATTAAAAAGTTCTATATTGTCTTGGGCAAACAACAGATACTAATTTTTGAGATGCAAATGTTTTTACAAGAAGAAAACTATGACCTCTAAAGAATCTATAAGAGAAAAAAATTCCAATAATTTTTAAGTACATTATTGGAAAATCTTAGGACAGCAAATTTTAAATGGCATGTTAAGGAAGTGAAGAGACTATAAAGGCAAAGTAGAGATGATCCTCTAAAGAAAAATGTACCATAATATGGTAATACCACATACTTCTTGTTTGTAAAAGCTGTTGTCTATCATAAAAATTCCATTGTGGGTGCCCAGTCTACTGAAAGCTGTAAGAAAGAAAGTGACTCCATGTTGGATTATTCACAATAATGAAACACATAGAAGTTAATACACTGAAATTCAAATTTCCTTCAGACTATAATCAAATCTCTGACTATTCTAAATATTTAATTTTTCCAAAATCGTTGTCAGAGTTAGAGTTTCTTGTCCTTTTTCTTTTCTTTGCTCTTCCAGGAGTGAAAATATTAAAAAATTTCCCTCCTTTTTTCTCTACCTCTTTTTTCCTTTCAATCAGTCAAAAAGATATGCCAAGAAATGCTCTACGTGCTAGAAATAGAGCACTGATTGAAAGAAACATCCATGTCCTTGTGAAGCTGTTAGTCTGGTTACATACACTAATTCATTTGTTTGTCCCTTCATCTCAACATCTCTGCAGTGTGCCTTCAAGGGACACAGAGTTTAGAGAAACAGACTAGGAAGTAGAGAAACAAAATTTAATAGCAACATCAGGGTTAAGACTACAAGAAAATTAAAACTTCAAATACGCTATTCAAATGAAAATACAATACATGGAAGAGACATGGATCAGATTCAGATCAGGGCCCACCTGTGAGAGCATCGCCTCACTTCACAAGGCTTAATTTACCGCTTTTCTGTGTTTCTCAAGGGTTGTGTATGTTACACTTCTTGTATAAAACTTGTCATATCACATATTTTACACTGCACATTTTTCTCTCCAACATGAGACTATGACCTTTGTGAGGACAAAATCCAGTTCTTTACATTTTTGTGTCGCTAGCATGAAGAGCTATGTCATGCAAATGAGTTCAAATAAGTTTACTAAATTTATGGCTTTTGATTATAAGAAGAATATTACACAAAATGTTACATCTTAATCATTAAATTAAAAACATGCAGGATGGGGAAGATGGCAGTAGAGTAGAAGCAGGACTCTAGGCTTGCCTTGTCCCATGGATATGACTAGATAACTATCAAATCATCCTAAACACCTCAGAGCAAATGCCACAAATAAAGGCAGAGAAGAGGCCACATTGAAGAAGGTAGAAAGTGTGGAGATGGGGTTTGGGAGAGAAGCAGATGGTGGCCATTGTGGTGGGGAGGGAATCGCCGTCACAAAGGAGGGCAAGAGACAAACTAGCACAAGTGGAGCACATGGTGAACACAAATCCCCATAACAACTGGCCTGGAAAGCAAGAGGCCCTGAATTTGGTGAGTTCTTGCAACTAATGAGGCTTAAAGCCTGGAGTTTTAAAGGTCAGTGTGCTTGGCTCTGGGAGAGCTCAGAGGGCATTGGGGCTTCTCTTGGAGAAAAGGCAGGCAAAAAGCTTGGGAACATCCAGTGTGGGAAGAGTGATCTCAAGAACACCTGGGGGATACAATGGGAAGGTTATTCACTTATCTTGCAGCATGTCCCAGGGAGGCAGTGCTCACAGAGACCCCTCCAGGATCAAAGAAACTGGCCAGTTCCCTCCCCAGCCCTTCAGCAAAAGCATAAGGGCCACCTGCAGGAACCAGTGCAGTGCCGACACTTGTCACCTAACTTGTTTACACCAAGTACCACCACCTTACTCCTGCGGAACCACCCCTCCCAGTAACACTGGCCTCAGTCCTAGCACAGTGGGACTCTTCCTCCTCCAGAAGATGGGCCTAAACCCCTGCCCGCACCACATCTCCCACACAAGAGTTTTCTGGAGCCTTCGTTCCTGAAAAGGTGGCAACAGGTCTCATTTCATAATCAGACCAGAGTACACCTAGTAAAAGTGCATCATATTCAGGCCAGGGACAAAAATCTGCCCATAACATGCAAAGACAGTCTCTGCAGACAACTGGCTTGAAGGATAAACTGGACAGCACAAAATAGCAGAGCACACACAGTGCATACTGGAGACACTCTCAAAACCACCAGGCCCTGGGGAACAGGGGATACCACTTGGCAGGGCATGATGGGACCTTTCTTCATAAAGGCATTACTTCAAGAACAGGAGACATAGTTGACTTTCCTAACACATAGAAACAGGCACAAAGGCTTAGACAAAATAAGACAGAGAAATTAATCCCAAATGAAAGAACAGCACAAGGCCATGGAAAAAGATCTAAGCAAAACAGATATAAGTAACATTCCTGACACAGAATTTAAAGTAATAATCATAAGGATATTCACTGGACTTGAGGAAAATTGGAAGACATGAAAGAGACCCTTAACACAGAAATAAGGAATAACTCAGCAGAGATAAAGAGTACAATAAATGAAATGAGAAATAAGCTTGATGGAAATAACAGGACGGATGAAGCAGCAGAATGAATTAGTGACCTAGAAGACAGAGTAATGGAAAGTATTCAAACTGGAAAAAGAGAGAGAAAAGATTATAAGAAACAAGAATAAACATAGAAAACTCAGTGACACCATTAAATGTAACAACATTCGTATTATAGGAATCCTAGAGGAAGAAGAGAAAGAATGGGTGGGCAGAAAATTTATTTGAAGAAATAATAGCTGAAGATTTCCCTAATCTGGGGAAGGAAACAGATATTCAGATCAAAATCAACATAAGCAGATCCACACCAAGACATACTGAAATTAAATAGGCAAAATATAGTGACAAAGAAATTTTAAAGCAGCAAGAAGATGAAGAACAAACAACAACAACAACAACAACAACAACAACAACAACAACTACAAAAGAAGAAAGTAACTTACATGGGAAAGCCCATAGGGCTAGAAGGAGATATTTCAGCGAAACTTTCCAAGCCAGAAGGGAGTAACGTGACGTATCCAAAGTGCTGAATGGGAAAAATCTGAAGCCAAAAAACTCTATCGAGCAAGGCTATCAATCAGAATAGAAGGAGAGAAAAAGAGTTTCCCAGATAAACAAAAACTAAAGGAGTTCATGACCACTAAACCAGCCCTGCAAGCAATATATTTTTTTTAATGTTTGTTTATTTTTGAGAGAGAGAGTAAGCAGGGAAGGGGCAGAGAGAGAGAGGGAGAAGGAGTGCAGAGCCCAATGCAGGGCTCAAACTCATGAACTGTGAGATCATGACCCAAGCCAAAGGCATGCACTAAACCAACTGGGCCACCCAGGCATCCCTGCAAGCAATATTAAAGAGGACTCTCTGAGTGGAAAAGAGATGAAAAGTAACAATATTAAGATAGGAAAAACAAAAGCAGTAAAAAAGTGTTTGTGTAAAAAATAAGTTAAGCAACTCATAAAATAAAAGGATATAAAATTTAACAACATATACCTAAACTATGGAGATAATGAGTTCAAACTTAAATGACCTCCAACTTAATATAGTCTGCTATTTGCAGAAGATGTTATACACAAACCTAACGGTAACTATATAACTACATATCAAAAACCATTAATAAATATGCAAAGACTAAAGAGAAAGAAATCAAAATATATTACTAAAAAAATCAGCAAACCATTAAAGATAGAAAGACAAGAAAGGATCAGAGAAACTCATCACAACCACAAAACAAATAACAAAATGGCACTAAATAGATATCTATCAATAATTACTTTGAATGTTGGGGCACCTAGGTGGCTCAGTTGGTTAAGTAGCTGACTTCGGCTTGGGTCATGATCTCACAGTTCGTGAGTTTAAGCCCCATTGTCAGGCTCTGTGCTGACAGCTCGGAGCCTACAGCCTGCTTCAGACTCTGTGTCTCCCTCTCTCTTTGCCCCTCCCCCACTCACAATCCACCTCTCTCTCTCGCTCTCTCTCTCCCTCTCTCCCTCTCTCTCAAAAAAAATAAAAATAAACATTAAAAAAAATATGGACTAAACACTCCAATCAAAAGACACAGGATGACAAAATGGATTAAAAAACACAACCATTCTACCTATAGAATATGCTGCCTACAAGACAATCATTTTAGACCTAAAGACACCTGCAGATTGAAAGTGGGGGGATGGGGTGGGGGGTGCCTGGGTGGGGTGCCTGGGTGGCTCAGTCAGTCACCCATCTGACTTCGGCTCAGGTCATGATCTCACAGTTCGTAGGTTCAAGCCCCACATCGGGCTCCGTGCTGACAGCTCGGAGTCTGGAGCCTCCTTCGGATTCCATGTCTCCCTCTCTCTCTGTCCCTCCCCACTTGCACACTGCCTCTCTCTCAAAAAAATAAACATTAAAAAAAAAAAAAGAAAATGAGGGGATGGAGAAACACCTATCACAAAGAAGTGAAAGGCATCCAAATTGGCCAGGAGGAGGTCAAACTTTCACTCTTCACAGATTACATGACACTCTACATAAACCCAAAAGATTCCATCAAAAAACTGCTAGAACTGATTCATGAATTCAGCAAAGCTGCAGGATATAAAATCAATGCACAGAAATCGGTTGCATTCCCATACACCGACACTGAGGCAACAGAAAGAGAAATCAAGGAATCGATCCCATTTATAATTCCACCCCAAAGCATAAAATACCTAAGAATAAATCTAACCAAAGAGGTGAAAAATCCATAAGCTGAAAACTATAGAAAGCTTATAAAAGAAATGGAAGAAGACACAAAAAAATGGAAAAATATTCATGCTTCCGGACAGGAAGAAAAAATATTATTAAAATGTCAATACTACCCAAAGCAATCTACATATTCAATGCAATCCCTATCAAAATAACACCAGCATTCTTCACAGAGCTAGAACAAACAATTCTAAAATGTGTATGGAACCAGAAAAGACCCCGAATAGCCAAAGCAATCTTGAAAAAGAAAACCAAAGCAGGAGACATCACAATCCCAGACTTCAAGCTACATTACAAAGCTGTAATCATCAAGACAGTATGGTACTGGCACAAAAACAGACACTCAGATCAATGGAACAGAATACAGAACCCAGAAATGAACCCACAAACGTATGGCCAACTAATCTTTGACAAAGCAGGAAAGAATATCCAATGGAATAAAGACAGTTTCTTCAGCAAATGGTGCTGGGAAAACTGGACAGTGACATGCAGAAAAATGAACTTGGACCACTTTCTTACACGATACACAAAAATAAACTCAAAATGGATGAAAGACCTCAATGTAAAACAGGAAGCCATCAAAATCCTCGAGGAGGAAGCAGGCAAAAACCTCTTTGATCTTGGCCGCAGCAACTTCTTACTCAGCAGGTCTCCAGAGGCAAGGGAAACAAAAGCAAAAATGAACTATTGGGACCTCATCAAAATAAAAAGCTTCTGCACAGTGAAGGAAACAATCAGCAAAACTAAAAGGCAACTGATGGAATGGGAGAAGATATTTGCAAACGACATATCAGATAAAGGGTTAGTATCCAAAATCTATAAAGAACTTATCAAACTCAACACCCAAAAAACAAATAATCCAGTGAAGAAATGGGCAGAAGACATTAATAGACACTTTTCCAAAGAAGACATCCAGATGGCCAACAGACACATGAAAAAATGCTCAACATCACTCATCATCAGGGAAATACAAATCAAAACCACAATGAGATACCACCTCACACCTGTCAGAATGGCTAACATTAACAACTCAGGCAACAACAGATGTTGACAAGGATGCAGAGAAAGAGGATCTGTTTTGCACTGCTGGTGGGAATGCAAACTGGTGCAGCCACTCTGGAAAACAGTATGGAGTTTCCTCAAAAAATTAAAAATAGAACTACCCTACGACCCAGCAACAGCACTATGATGTATTTATCCAAGGGATACAGGTATGCTGTTTCGAAGGGGCACATGCACCCCAATGTTTATAGCATCACTACCAACAATAGCCAAAACACATCACTATCAACAATAGCCAAAGTATGGAAAAAGCCCAAATCTCCATCGATGGATGAATGGATAAAGAAGGTGTGGGGTGCATGTGTACATCTATCTATATATATATGCGTATACACGCATATAGATAGATGTACACACACACACCTACCCACACACACACATACATATGAATACAAATCTTGCCATTTGCAATGACATGGATAGAGCTAGAGTACAATGCTAAGTGAAACAAAGACAAATACCATATAATTTTATATGGAATTTAAGAAACAAAACAAATGAGTAAAGGGGGAAAAAGAGAGAGAGACAATCAAGAGACAGAGTCTTAATTATAGAGAACCAGTGGTTACCAGAGGGGGTGGGAGGATGGGTTAAATAGGTGTTGGGGATTAAGGAGTGAACTTGTGATGAGCACTAGGGGATGTATGGAATTGTTGAATCACTACATTGTACATGTGAAATGAAAATAAAGCTGTATGGTAACTAACTGGAATTAAAATAAAAAATTTTTAAAAAAGAAAAAATAGAAAACTAATTAGCATTACTTGATCAATAATAAAACTTGTTTTTGGACCCCCACCCCAAACACACACACACACACACACACACACACACACACACACACACAAACACACATTTATTTTGATCTTCAGGAAAACTAAGAACCATAAGGTACACAGCCAAGAAATCAGTGAGTTACTGAAATTTTGTAAATAGGGTACAATTCCAGCTGAATGCCTAACTACTGTAAGACGGCTTCCACTGTTACTCTGCATTTTCTCATATTCACTAATAGTGGGTTTGTTACACTTAGAGCTATAAAATAAAACAACAATGCTCTGGTACACAGCCCAAAAAAAGGCAAAGCAAAAATCCTAAAATGGTGACCTGTTTATAATTATTCAAGTAATTACCTTCGTTATTCCTCCGTACTCAGCCTGTATTGATACATCACCCTTAATGTTACTTCCCTTAATTCCATCTCTCCACGCCTCTTTCCTTCTTCACCAACACCTTTTTCAGGTTTTCCATGCGGCCTTGACTTTTGTCTCTGCCACTTTTCTGAAACTAAATTCCATAAGAATAGCAACAACTCACTGGATGCCAAATACAACAGTTATGTGCATCCTTGACCTATCTTTTCCTTTCTCCTCTGTTCTTAAATTTTCCTGTCTCTTCTGTTAAACTACAAGCAGATTTGTGCATTTAAAAGCTGGTGCTCCTCAGGGTTCTATGCTTCAACCTATACCCTATGGCTTCAACCAACACTTAGTAACAGCTGACTCTCAGGCCTAACTTTACCATTCACATATCTATCTATTGCCTGGGCTGCAGTTCCACATTTTGAACTACCAACCAAACATTTGGTTTTTCTGCAGGCACCCAGAACTTAACATGTCAAAAATAGAATGTAATATCTTCCCCCTCACACTGGCTCCTCCTCCTACCTTCCCCATCTCACTTAGAAGAATCAGCACTAATGCTGCTGCTCAAGGAATTGGTCTCATTCATCTTTGACTCCTTCTTGTCCATCCCCATGCCCACAACACACATGCAGTTTCTTCTGTCTAAAACTTCATCTTGTCTCACAGCTGTCTGTCTCCTTTTCTGTCCTTAATTAAGATGTCACCTCCTGGGAAACATCTGCCCAGACCTCTAATAATTAGCATTACCATCATCATCATCATCATGATCATCATCCACTATTTGACACCATCTGTCTGCTTCAAAGGACTGATTACAAACCACAATTCTGAATTCATTGATGTCTGTCTCTTCTACTACACTGGGAGCCATCTTATTCACTAATGTCCCCTAGAACCTAGTCCAGGGTGTGACACAGTTGACATCAGTATCATATGTCAATAGCTGACGACTGAATGAATATCTGATCAGAGGGTATGTTCTGATGGGTCCCATTCTGAATCTTCGCTCACATCTGTTCCCAATTTTCCACCAAACTGCCACCAGTGCCCTGCATTGGGCCATCATTACCATATTGTCTACACTCTAGAAATAACCTTGTGACAGAGTTCCTTGCCTTTGGCCTGTATTTGTCCTGTCATAAAAATGATGTTTTTTTCTGAGAAAAAAAAAAAAAAAAGAAAAAGATTTGATGATGTCACTCTACTGAGGAAAAGCCTCTGAGGGTTCAGAAGGCTCTAGGGGGGCACCTGGGTGGCTCAGTCGGTTAAGCATCTAACTTTGACTCCAGTCATGATCTCATGGTTTGTGAGTTCAAGCCCCACGTCAGGGGCTATGCTGACAGCTCAGAGCCTGGAGCTTGCTTCGGATTCTGTGTCTCCTTCTCTCTGCCCCTCCCCGACTCATGCTCTGTCTCTCTCTATCAAAAATAAATAAACTTGGGGCGCCTGGGTGGCTCAGTCGGTTGAGCGTCCGACTTCGACTCAGGTCACGATCTCGCGGTTCGTGAGTTCGAGCCCCGCATCAGGCTCTGGGCTGACAGCTCAGAGCCTGGAGCCTGCTTCCGATTCTGTGTCTCCCTCTCTCTCTGCCCCTCCCCTGCTCATGCTCTGTCTCTCTCTTTCTCAAAAATAAATAAACATTTAAAAAATTGTTTTTAAAGAAGGCTACAGAAAAAAGTTCCAGGTACTAATGGCATAGCACCCAAGGGCCTTCCTAAAAGATCATAACCTAAACTCAATTTTCTAGTCTCTAGTCCAGTTACTTTGGCTCCCTTATGTTAGATACACTGGAGGGTGAGAAAGCATTGCTGGGTGGATAGGGGAAGGCATCTCTGACACTGACATGATCATGACATTCTGGAGTCAAGAACTGACTGATAAAGACCCGTATCTTGCCTTAAAGCTTACCAGGAAGAAAGACCACAGTGAACGGCCTTAATGTGAGAAAGAGCTTGATGTGAGAAATGGAGAGAAGGGTAGTGTGACTGAAATATAGTGTAATATGAGGCAAAGTCAGTGAAGTAGGCAGGAACCAGATTTATGTAGAGTCTTATAGTCTGGATTCTACTCTAAATTGGTAAAGCAGAATTTTAAGCAGGGAAGGGGCATAATCTATGTTATACATTCTAAGTGAGGAACTGATTCTTTTATTCACACATTCATTCCTTTACTCAATAGTTACTTAATAAGTGTCCACTATGTACCAGATACCATTCTGGTCACTACAGATACAATGGTGAACAAGACAGGTAAAACCTTTGCCCTCATAAAGATTTCATTCTGGAGTATTCTGTGAAGACAAAAAGGAAGTAAGGGGTCCAGTTGAAAGACCGCTACAGAGTCCACATGAGAGACTATGATGGCTTGGACAAGGTACGTTACAGTAGAGAGGGAGATAAATGGACAAATATAGGTTCTATTTTAAAGGTACAACAGACAGCACTAGACAGGTAAAGGAATGAGAAATCGGGAATGACTCTCACATCTTTGGTCTGGACAACTGCACTGATGGGTGTAGTGCTATTTACTGAAAGGGGGAAAAACAGAAAAAGTGCACATCTGGGGAAGAAAACCAAGAGATCTATTTTGGTCATATAGGATGAGGTACCTATTAAATACCTGAAGAGGAGTGAGCTGTTGGATTTAGGAGCCTGAAAGTCCAGAAGGCAGAACCGGAGATGTAAAACTAGGAGTTGGACATACAGATGGATTTAGGAAGACAGTACAAATGAGGACAGCCTCCACAGTCTAACTTTGAGAGACTGAGCAAAAGGGGAGAAGGGAGCAAGAAAACTGAGAAGTGATTAGTAAGGTAGGGGGAAATGTGTAGCGTCACTGTGGCAAGCCATACAGGTATGCTGCTAGGATCTCCCTTCAAGAAAACACCTGCCATTCAGGTGTAAGGAGTGCAGTTAACTGACAACCTCCAGCTGTTAATAGCCTCAGGATATGCTCAGTTTTTGATCCAAAGCCACAGTCTTCCCAGGATGCCCAGATGATCACTGAGTGCACTGTGGTGGTATGGTCTGGCCAAGTATGCCGAATGCAGGTCTCTTCTTCTTCTTCTTTTTTTTTTTTTTTTTTTTTTTGTAAGTTTATTCATTTATTCTGAGAGAGAGAGAGAGCATGAGTAGGGGAGGGGCAGAGAGAGAAGGAGAGAGAGGATCCCAAGCAGGATCCACACTGTCAGCGTGGAGCCTGATGCAGGGCTCAAACTCACAAGCTGTGAGATAACGACCTGAGCTGAGATCAAGAGTCAGATGCTTAACCGACTGAGCCACCCAGGCACCCCAGTGCAGGTCTCTTTTTTTTTTTTTCTTTTTTATGTTTATTTATTTTCGAGAGAGAAAGAGAGAGACAGAGTGTGGATGGGGGAGAGGGAGAGAGAGAGGGAGACACAGATTCAAAGCAGGCTCCAGGCTCTGAGCTGTAAGCACAGAGCCTGATGCGGGGTTCGAACTCAAAAACTGTGAGATCATGACCTCAGCCTAAGTCAGCCGCTCAACCAACGGAGTCACCCAGGTGCCCCAATGCAGGTCTCTTCTAATGAGCAACTTCTGCACCAGAGCTCCCAAGTAGGGTAGCCAGAGGCTCAGTCATATCTGCAGCATGGTCTGAGGTTTGTCCTGCCCAATCCTGCTTCCTCCCCTCTTTCCTTCCACAGCTCCTAGGTCTTGGTCTGAAGGCATTCCTTCCTCTTGTCTTTCACAGCCAAGGCCCTCCCCCCAGTAAGCCTCTTGTATGCCTCTCTACATCTCAGCACCTGCATCCTGGAGAACCACATTCTATACTGCCAAAAACCAAGAGTGTTTCAAAGAGGAAATAGTCCTCTGTGATGAGGGTTGCTGAGAAGGGAAAAGAGAAAGAACTATGAGTGAATTTGGCAAAATGAAGGTCATTGAGAATACTGAAGAGGACGTTTTCAGTGGGGCAGTGTGAATCTAAGCTTAAATGGAATGAGCTGTCAGGTGAATGACAAATGAGCAAGGAACTCATAGAGACTGTAGACATTACAAACAACTAACTCACTCTAGAAGTTTTGCTTATAGAGCTCCCAGCTATAATAAGTGCTAAAAGAACAGTACTAGGATTTCAAAAAGTATAACTGGGGAACCTAATGTATATTGGGGAAGGTATATCTGAGGAAGTAAAGTTTACCAAAGAGTAAAAGAGTGGAAATAAGAACATTCCAGAAAAAAGAAAGAGCAAGCGCTAAAGCCAAGGCATAGGAGAAAGTCTGAGTAACTAGAGGACCAGAAAACCAGTTGTTGTGGCTGAAATAAAGACAGCCAACACCAGATTATGCAAGGACCTGTGGGAAGTGATAATATTTTGGATTTTAGCCTAAACCCTAGAAGTTTTAAGTTGGGTTAAAGTTAACATGACCTGATTTGTGACTTTATGAAAATATCACTATTTGCAGTGAGGGAAAAACAGAAGTGAAAGACCTATTGAGAGTCAATGGTGTTTTGGACTTGGGCAACTGAATGCATTTACTCATTTATTCATTCAAATATTTAATAAATGGGAGAAGCATATTGACTCAATATGTATTTTCAGAGACAGAATCTATAGGACTGGCAAAAATGGGGTTAAGAGAAAGGGAGTTATCAAGGACAACTCCTAGGACTTTGGCTCAATCGACTGAGCAAAACTGGTTATGATGAAGTGCACCAACTTCTAAGGAGCCCCACAGGCTATAGGTGGCCCCTTTTCTTGGGGAGTATACCAGCAAGTCACATCCCAACAATCGTAACACCAAAAAGCATAACTGTGTAACACAACTGAATTAAACCACACAGGCTAACACAGTATATTTCTTCTTCAATGCTCAACTATCTCACTTTATGCCTGAGGGAATGGATTGCCTACTAGAGTTGGAATCTGCTCATACATATTAATGCTGCTCTCTTGACCTTCACATGTAATTTTACACATATTTCAAGAACAGGCCATAAGCCCTCAGTCTAGAAATTTATTCATGGGCAATTTCTGAAGCTCTTATCACTGGCTTCTCCTCTGGGCTTTTCCTGAGAATTAGAAATCTTTGCTTAACATAAGCTGGTTCCTTCTTTCTCCTTTTATCTAGGGCAATCATTAAACTCCATAAACCAGACCTTAAAACTCCTTAACCTTTTGTTTTTCATTTCTTTTTGCTCCTGTAGCTCTAAGCAAGCAAAATTTAGAAATTTTGGTTTTGACTGTTAATGTGCAATTTTAAATGTTGCTTTTGTCTAGGATTACACTCAAAATCAAGTGTTCAAATCCACACATTTATCAAGCAACACCTATCTGCTAGGCACTGTGAGGAGTGTTAGAAGCAAAAGATGATTCATACAAGATCCCAGTCCTAAAAGAATTAACACAAACTCGGTGAGTTCATGAATTCACCATCTTCCCCAGTGTACCTTGGGAAGATAAACTCAAATAAACTGAGATAAACTCAAATTCATCTGTGAGAACGCTCAGGTATGCTACACTAGCTGGGAAACTACAGCCAGGAAACAACTGTGCTGGGAAAAGACTTCACAGAAGAGGGGACATGTGAAAAACAATTGGAAAGAAGACTGAGAGTTCAGTAAAACTCCGATACAAAAAGGGATAAAGAACACTCTCAGTGGAGGAAACAACTTGTACTTAGAAACAAGAGGCCATGTTCCTAAAAGCAAAGGACAGTCTTCAGACCTCACGTGATTTCCCAGCAGCTTTTGATCCTGATAACCATTCTCATATCCTTGACACATTCTTAGTTTAGGGACACTACACTCTCTTTGTATTCCTCCTAATAATCTCTCTGGTTGGTCTTCCCCAGTACTCTTTGAAGGCTCCTCTTTGTGTCTTTATAATAGTGTCATTTCCACAGAGTTCAGTACAAGGCCCTTTTTTTTTCAACCATGAAAAGTCCCCTGCCTGGTTGATCTCATCTCTCTCCCATGGTTTCAATTACCATATACTCAAATCTGTACCTCTAGAACAGACAGTTCCTGAGTTCGAGAGCCACACAACTCCTGTCTTCTGGACACTTTTTAAAAATTTCACAAGTGCCTCTAACTTAAAACTTTCAAAATGAAATTATCTTTCTCCCAAACCCTCGTCTCCTCTTGGATATGCCTCCAACTCATTTTACCAGTGAGTCAGTTGTCTAAGCCAAAAACTTGAACATTATCCTTGACTTCTTTCGCTCTATTACAAATTCATCATTTACTTAGTTCTTAAGTCTGTCAACTTTGCCTTTTACTTGAATTCATCTACTTTTCTTCATCCCAACTCCTAATGTCCTAATTTATGGTCCCATTACCTCTTACATAAATTACTGCAAAACCCCTCCTAACAGACTCTCTTGTCTTTAGTCTTGCTTGCCTCCAATCTACCCTCCATATGATAATATGTCTTACAGTATCTTGCATGATTTATTTCCTAATTAGATCCTGGACTTACCTCTTGCCCCTAGCCCCTACATATTCTGTATTTCTAGCCATATTCAACCATTTATCTTGCCTTTAGATCCTTCTATATACATTCCCCATGCATAAAATGCTATTTTTGTTCTCTTTTTTTTTAACTAATTCCCACTCATCCCTTACTTTGAAAATTACACATTATTTCCTCAGGGGAGCCACTGATCCCTCAACTGCTTCCTCTTCCCCTCTCCCCCAAACAGGGCCCTTTTTTTTGGTTTCTTTTGTTATGAGGTATAATTGACAAGTGAAACTATAATAGCACAAATTATGCACAACATAATTTGAAATACATATACATTGTTAAAGAATTCCCAACACTGAATTAACACATCTATCATCTCACATATTTACCTTTTTTGTATGTATGTGAAAACACAAGTTCTATACTATTAGCAAGTTGCAATTACACAATACAGTATTATCAGCTCTAGTGACTACAATATACTTTAGATCCTCAGGCCCTACTCATTTTATAACTGGAAGATTATACCCTTTTACCAAACTCACCCTATGTCTTCCACCTCCCAGCCCCTGGCAACCACCTTTCTACTGTCTGTTTTTATGAGTGTGCTTTTTTTTTTTTTCTTTTAAGATTCCACATATAAGTGATACCATGCAGTATTTGTCTTTCTCTGTCTGGTTTATTTCACTTAGTAATGTCCTCCAGGTTCATCCATGCTGTTGCAAACGGAAAGATTTCTTTCTTCTTTAAAGTTAAAAAATATTTCTCTCTCCCTCTCTCCCTCTTCCCCACCTCCGTGTGTGTGTGTGTGTGTGTGTGTGTGTGTGTGTGTGTGTATGTGTGTGTGTATCTCACATTTTCTTTAGCCATTCATCTATCAATAGACACTTGGGTTGTTTCCATGCCTTGGCTATTGTGAATAATGCTGCAACGAACATGGGAATACAGGTATCTTCAAGATAAAGATTTCATCTCCTTTTGATATTACCAGAAGTGAGACTGCTGGATCATATGGTAGTTCCGTTTTTAATTTCTTGAGGGATCTCCATACTGTTTTCCATAGTAGCTGTACCAGTTTACATTCCCACCAACAGTGCACAAGGGTTCCTTTTCTCCACATTCTTGGCAGCATTTGTTATCTCTTATCTTTCTAATAGACATTGTAACAGGTGTGAGATGATATCTCGTGGTGGCTTTGATTTCTATTTCTATACTGCAGTTCTGATTAGTGATGCTGAGCACCTTTACCATACCTGCCTAACTGCTTTTCCTTATGTGTTCCTATCAGAGGTATCTTTATTCCACTGTATTTTAATTTGTTGTTTACTAGTCAGTATCTTCCTAGACCATAAACTCATAAGAGCCCTTAGCACAGTGACAATGCCTACCATAAGTGCTCAAAAATTATTTGTGTTATGACTAAACAACTGATAAGGAAATCCTTAACACACTTCATCAAAATACTAAGAACACATAAGATTAAAAAATGGGTACAGGATGACTGGCGACTTTCTGTGGTTGCCCTTCTAGTAAGGTCAACAGAACAGATAATGTGCAAAAATACTATTATAAAAAGATAGCAAAAATAATGAAAAGAATTAACTGAAAAAGCATAATTTAATTCAACAAACACATGAGGGTAGCTCATAACAACAGAAATAAGCTGCTTTTGTCTTTGCTTCACTAATTTTGAAGAAATATCATTCAGCGCGATTTTCTGAGAAAGCAACAAGTGACCAAAAAGTAAACTGATGTCTAAGCTTTTTTCCTTCCCAAAGAAACATCTTCTAAGACTAATCACTGAACAGACTTTAGACACTGCTGCATAACAAACTAACCCAAATCCAGGGGCTTATATATTTTTCACTCTTAACTGTACAGGTCAGCTAACAATTAATTCCATATTGGCTGCACTCTCTTGTGATTATGCAATATCATACAGGTTAGCTAAGACTGGCTTATCTAGAGTGGCCATCCTCATATATATAGTGGTTGGCTGGCTCTTGAATGGGGTGACAGGTGTGATGGGGACACAACCAGCAGACTAGCCCAAACTAGTTCTCACAGAAGCTAGACAGGTGTCCATGAGCAGAAGTGCACAAGGCCTCTTGAGACTTTAGCTTCATAACTGACACGCCAACACCTCTGCTGCATCTACTAGCCAAAGCAAGTTACAAGGCCAACCCCGAATGAAGAAGTAAGTCAGCAGACACTGTCTCTGCAGAGTCACACTACAAGGGGCATAGATACAAGGAGGGAAAAATCAAGGTCATTCTTTACAACCAATATCCCATACGCTATTTAGCCTTACACATGCATCTATCTGTGAGCAGTACAGTTCAGTACATGAGATTCATAATGATTCTGATTCAGCAAAGAGTTAAGTAACATTTAGTATATTATAGGCAGAGAAGCATATTGCGAAAAGCTTTCCATGATCATAAGAAAGGTTAAAAGATTTGCACTAAATAACTCACTTTGTTGTGCTATCATTCCCCACTGATTTCAGAGAATAATGTTTTTACCACAGTGCACTCTGTTCACTGTGAGAGCTATCAACAGAGTTGAGAAAGTAACAGGATTATTAAGCGTCCAACTCTTGATTTCAGCTCACGTCATGATCTTATAGCTTGTGAGTTTGAGCCCCACATCAGGCTCTGCACTGGCAGCATAGAGCCTGCCTGGGATTCTCTCTCTCTCCCTCTCTCTCTGTTCCTCCCCTGCTTGTGCTCTCTCCCTCAAAATAAATATATAAACTTTTTAAAAAATTAATAAATAAATAATAAATAGGGCTAAGCCCACATCAGATCTTTTTTAACATACAGAAAAACTTGTATTTATATAATTCAGGAAAAGGACCAGGCCATGGACTCACTTCCTAAACACCTGCCACACAGAGATAACATTCTCCACATTCATGGAGTCACTCACTGTAACCCTTGTACCAAAGGAAAGAGCTAAGAGAGTGCGTGAATAGAGCTAAATGAAGAGTTCTCCTGGCAAACACACGTAAATCTGGCAACGTCCTAAAAAGAAAATTAGACAAAAATGGAAAAATACTTTGTTATGTGCAAACTGTTACTAGCAAGGTATTTTTCAGCAACCACAAAAACTATGCTGGGCTTGAATAGGTAAATAGAAACCAGACCAGATTACAGATAAGCTTAAAAGCATGCAGATATTCAAATCCAAGTGATATTACTGGGTGCACTTGATCCTTGGACTATGTGGCCTAGTTTTTCTGGATGACCCTCTAATTTCTGAAAAGTGCTACAGGATCCTCTTGACAACGACCTCTCCTAACTCCAGCATGGGAACTCTTAGCATTTCCGATGCGGATTTTAGAGACAAAGATAGAACACTGAGACCTGCCAAGGCTGAAAAGGATATCACTTTCAAAGGTTAAAAAAATCCCTCCCCCCTTTTTTCTGATGACTACCCAATTACACAAGCCAGGCATGATAACTGGGAGCAGTGAAAGAAGTCTTCTTATAGGCATGGACAAAACTGCCTGTTCAAACTCAATGAAAAGTGTATGAGACACAGCAATAAAATTCATCTTTGGGGGAATGCACATGGAGTAGCTAATCTACCATGAAAAAAAAATTTTTTTAATATAAAACAGAAAACTCAGAATCTAATTCTATTATTATTCTTATCAGGGGCCTATTTTGTGATATTTAAACAGCACAGCTTTTCATTTTTTAATTTTACATAAGAGCATCAAGTTTTACAAGATATTTATTCTTAAAACTCTGTAGGCAGAACAAAATTTTGTAAAGTGAAACCCATTCTTCCTCCGAGAGCTATTATAAAATCCAACATGTGTATCTATATATAAGCATGTTCCTGAGACCGTGGATTTGGGTTATATTTTTGTGTACCACAATAAAAGCTGTAGCGTGCTGTCCACTTGTATGATATTTATTTTCCACCTGCTCAGTTGACATAGACTCCAACATCTCCTGTCAATACCCAGTAAAGGCAATGTTTTAGTCCTCTTGTTTATTTGCCATTCAAAAAGAACGTTTTGATTTTATATACAGAGGAGAAATATGAGGCAGGAATCCAAAATCGGAGTCCTTGTTCAACCCCTGGGTTCTTCTAGTTTCTTAGCTGTTGAAAGTATTTGCCATTGCTTCTTACTACAGAGACAGTTTAAAAAAAAAAAAACAAAAAACAGCTATTTTTGGAATAGTCACAATAAACTACTATTATTTTCTTTGGGAGACCCCAGATTCTGTCATCACTTCCCAAGAAGAGTCAGAGAAGCCTTATAGTAATGTTCCCCAAATAGATCTTTTTTTCCGGAATTCTTATGTAATCAATTTCACATCTCTTCCTTCTATACACCTGTTAGAATTTTATACAATAACAGTCTTAGGATGATTCTGACAGTTCTTAGCTGAATTAAAAATCCCGGGTGAATTATAAATTAGATCTCTACATTAGCAGAATACTCAATACAACAGCCAACTTCAAAAAATATTCCCTTAACTCTCACTCTCAACACATAATTTAAACCAGGCAAAATTAGACTAATCTTGGATAATCACAGATTTGTGATTATTAATCTACTGGTCAAACCATCAGGTGCCCAAAGTGACACAGCTTGCAGGAACCTTAAGAGCTTACATTAGTGAATAAATAAGCATGAACTATAAAGAATGTCAACTGTTTGTGAGCAATTTTTTTTCCCAAGAAAAACTGCAAAGTTTATTTTAAAGAATTTGAAACATTACTTCTATTATAACTGCTATGTAAGTACTTATTTGTACTATGAAGGAAAGGTATTCTAAGCAAAGATAAATACAACCAAGTTCACTGTATTTATCCTAATTTGGGGGTTAAAAGAAAGAAACATTTGGGGCACCTGGGTGTCTCAGTCAGTTGGGCGTCCAACGTCAGCTCAGGTCACGATCTCATGGTTCGTGAGTTCGAGCCCCGCATTAGGCTCTGTGCTGACAGCTCAGAGCCTGAAGCCTGCTTCGGATTCTGTGTCTCCCTCTCTCTCTGCCCCTCCCCCCACTCCCACTCTGTCTCTCTCAAAAATAAAGTTTTAAAAAATAAAAATAAAAGAAACATTTATCTCAAATTTTCAAAAACAAAAACAAGCAAAAAAAGGAGGTGGATTCAACAAAATTTTACTAAGTAATAACAATTAACAATATACTACTATGCTTAATTAAAGCATCCAGAGATGATAAACTATTGTTTACAACATGAGGAAACACATTAATACAATGCCATAAACATTTAATGATATAGAACTTAATTTATGTAATTTCATTAATATGAAGGATCAGTGATATTAAACTATTATTTATTTCATCTTTAATGCGTCAGTTTAAAATTCAATAAGTAACAAAGCCCCTTGCCAGGGGCTGAGGGAAAAGGAAAATGGGGAATAACTGCCAACAGGTATGGGGTTTCATTTGGGGGCAATAAAATGTTCTGAAACTTAAATGGTTGCACAAGTCTGTGAATATCTAAAAAACACTGAATTGTATTCTTTAAAAGGGTAAACTTTATGATATGTGAATTATAGCTCAAAGTTATTGTAAAATAATGCTAAATATTTTCATTACCTATGTGAATTCCTAAAAAGAAAACAATTATTTATTCCAGGGTAATACACTGAGCATATTCAAATCTTCTATCTATAAACTGCATTGTTTTTTATTTTCTAGGAAATTATCTCCCTGAAGGGTTACTCTAATGCTCTACATAAACACACGCTACCAAAAATTCTTCAAAACTTAGAAATGACACTAACTATTGAAGATTTTGACACCTTGATAGACCCTTTAAAGACAAAAAAGGTTAAATTCCAGTGGGCTACATAATGTAAAGACACCTGTTTTCCTGGGAATTAACAGTTGTAAATACAGACAACATAAGCAATTTCGCACATCAAGCTGATGTGTAATAAAATAAATCTACTCAAGGTTCTTCTTTCAACAAGATAACAGACTCTAACGATAAATGACTACAGCTCATCTTGTTAAGATCAAAAGGGAATGACTTTTGCAGCAAAATATGCCTACCAGCTAAGCTATTTCACCAGCTCAGTTACTAATGGCACAAAAGGAGTCTTGCATGAAGCAGCAAAAGGAAGAGAGAAGGGATTCTTTTTAAAAGACCTGATTTGTCCAGGTTGTAAATTGCTTTCTAACTTTCACTTATTAGACTTTAGAGTTTATATCTCTGAAATGTGCTGATAAAATACACAGTAATTTTTTCCTTAACTTGTAAGCTCTCTGCAGATATCCTGAATCCACCTAAACTGCAGTTATATTAACAGTTCTTATTGCTACCTTGTAACATATCAGAGTCAATTTGCCACAACTGGGACATCAAGAAAGAGCAAGACCTGTACGATCATCTTCTACGCTATCATATAAAATGTCACATAAAGCAGTTCATTTTTATGATGGTGTTATTTCTAAAAGGCTATAAAATCGTTTATTCTATATTTAAATTTTAACCACAGGAGTTACTGCACATGTTTATGCATAAAAACCTGAGCTGCATGCACTCAAGTTGCCTTTGAAATAGAACACAATCAGAAAAATGTCAACATCAATAGAAAAAAATCCTTTTTCAAATCATATTTTCATATTTTCATATAATTTTCATATTACAATGAAAAAAGCAAGTAGTTATTAGTGAAAATTAAAACAGTATAAACAGATCACCTAATCCTTTTTATATCACAAATTTTATCGTAAGATTGCACACAGATGTCATACCAATTGAAGCCTCAGAATTTCATCCTAAGAGAGGAAAAGGAAATGTTTTTTGAACTCCAATCTAAAGAGCTCAGCTTCCTCCAAAACTATCTAACATGGCCACATCTGAGCAATGAGGAAAACAAGCCTCAAAGCCATTAAGTAACTTGCAGATTCCAACCCCAAGGCCTCCACCTTTTCTAGAATATCATTTTAAAGAATAAAGGAAAATTTCCACTTAATTACACAAAATTTAAATATGAATTTGGTGTCATCTACTCATATGCTGACCACAGGACCCTGAGTATATCTTGGGTGTCTATATGAGGGGTACCCAAAGCACTTCCCCTCTCCCACTCCTTCAAATGCCCGTGTCTTCCTTGCCACAGCTTCCCCCAACCTTAATTCTCTAAATCTGTGAGTTCTTTTTTTCCTTTTCCACATGAACATATGAAATAATTTTTATATATGTAAATAGCAAGTGTACTTAAAACTTCAGATGCTATCTTTATATTAAAAGAGAGAACTTTTTTTAGCTTATTGCTTAAAAAAGCAATATGTCATAATATAATATAAACTATAATAAAATGAATCCTACCCACCATAGGATTAAGCTTTGCTACTACAATGAGACCTGCTTTATAAAAATAACCTTCATAATGATATGGCCTGTTGCCGAGACCCTCCTACGGCAGATCCTGTCCTTGTTGGGGACAAAACAAGCCTTAGCACCATGCCAACATAACAGCTGCCAAAAATGAATTCTTCCTAATTCTGGAGAACTGTCACTCCAATTCCCCACCAAGGTAGTGAACATTGTTTGTTGTGACCATGTTTCTTATACAAATATTTTATACAACTTTAATTAAACAGTTGTTTTAGCACAGTGGCGGCCATCTCTATCATACAGGTCAGTAAGGAAGACCTTATTTCTAAAAGAATTTAGAAATATGGATTTAGAGATTGACCAAACTAATCTTCTCTCTCAGTTTTCTGTATTATTAACTTCTATTTTTCTAGAACTTTGAGAGGAGCTACAGAGAATATAGGAAATTCAAAATATCCCTTCTTTCGTGGCACTTAAAGTAATATTTAAAGAGATAATATAACAGAGTTTAAAATAATTCAAAAACACTTAAGCAGATGGTACTATAGACTTTATTTCCTAATAATCTTTCTCCTGCAATACCCAGAAGGTGAGACAGGGTGAATCTACAGTAGCCAATCACAGTCATCCTTCTTAGCCTCCTTCTTAGCAGATCTCCCCACCCTACCCCCCACAACACTATGTGTAATAGACCACTTGTCCCAAGTATGCGGTTGACAAAGTAACAGGGAACATATGCATGAACTTGCCAGTTATAAGAGCTATATACCACATGGCTTGCTCAGTCGAAGCCAATGCCTGACTATATAAACTGCTTTAAGTTGTATTTTTTTTCCTCAAGACTGATTTCCATAAGCCTTGTTCAGGTACTATAAAATAAATGATAAATAGCTGGTGGGGGTGTCCTGGAAAGGTCCAGTGACCTCAATTGTCACAAAGCTTCTAACAGAGGTATCTGGGTGGCTCAGTCAGTTAAGCATAGATTCTTGATTTTGGCTCAGGTCATGATCTCACACCCATGAGATCAAGCCCCACATGGGGCTTTGCACTGGGCGTGGAGGCTGCTTGAGATTCTTCTCTCTCTGCCCCTCCCATGTGTGCACGTGCTCTCTCCCTCTCTCTCTCTCTCTCTCTCTCTTAAAAAAAAAAAAAAAAAAAAAGCAAAGCTTCTAACATGATTAGTCTCTACTTTATAATGATCTATTAATGCATCTCAGTTCATTTATAATTTGAGACATGCACTGCCTTAATTTGAATAAATTACTGGAAGAATCAGCAATAGCTAAGAAATACAAATTTGTGTTCAAAGGGCACATATTTGAAAGATTGGAAACAGCACAAAAGATAAAGAAAGATGTCAATCTGATATAGACTGGTAATAGTTCATATCTGACTTAGCAGACAGACTCTCATGACTGACTTGAAGTTAGGATTCTGGGGAGAAGATACACTGTAGTTTATAACCATATGTCTTAACACAAGAAGCTACACTAGATGACCTAGCTGTCAATAAAACTGTGTAACTTTAAACAAGGGAAAATATATGGCACAATATGTCAAAGAGAAGCCTTGGGATAAAGAGAATCTTTCATTGAAAGGCAGTGCTTGCTCTATAATGATTTTGAAGAATACCTGGCTCTGACTGAATCCCCCAAACCACTACAATATTATCATTTTACAATATTTGCATCAAAAATAAATGTAGTGTCTGTACCTCCCAATCTTAAGTTAGATAAACTCATAATTCAAGTTACTTTGGGAATACTTAGGTATTAACAGCTTGTCTTTTTTTTTTTTTTTAATGTTTACTTATGTTTGAAAGAGAGAGGGTGATCAGGGGAGGGGTAGAGGGAGAAGGGAAGAAAGGATCCAAGTGGCTCTACGCTGAGAGCAGGGAGCCCCTTGCAGGGCTCAAACTCAAGAACTGCGAGATCATAACCTGAGCCAAAGTCAGAGACTCAATTGACTGAGTGACTCAGGTGCCCCTGGTTTTCTTGGTTTTAAATTCTGCCCATTATTAGTTTTGCTTATACTAGGTAACTAAAGTATCTTCTTTAGTATTCTTCTACTATCAAAAATAAAGTATGTAAAAAACTATAAAAGTTATCTTCTAAAAGTTAAGCATAAGTATAAACACAATAAAAGTTTCATCAGTCAAAGCAAAGCAAAATATATAAAAGAGGTGAAATTTTTTACTGTAAGAAAAACAAAATGCATTTAGTGTTAGTAAAGGGCAACAAGAGCCAATCCCTAATCTCTGAAGGCTTTCAAAAAGCCTTTTTTATTTCTATTTATTAATGCATTTTGGCAATCAAATAACACCCAAATAAATCAGTACTTCATATGACTTTACAGGAGTATGCTCTGGGTTAATATTTGTTGCCGAGAGAGATGAAGGAGGAAGAAGATGTGTAAAGGAAAAGGAAGAAGGGAGGAAAGGAGGAGAAGAAGAAAGTGGAGTGGGAAGAGAGGAAAAAAGGAGAAAAGGGAAGAATAAATGACAAGTGATAAAGTGATAAATTATTAATGTTCTAAGTAAGGGGTGGGGTCGGGAGCAGGGGCAGGTATAACCCCAAAAACGGGCAACAGAATTGGGCCTACTGGTCTACCACCGTGGAGCCACCTGCTTTTCTCTAGAGAGGGAGTAAAAATTAATCTCTATGAGTAATATCAATGGCTGGAAGACAATGCAGAACAGGGAAATACACTTTCACCAAGAAGGAGGTAGTTATAAATCAAAGAAAAATATTAAATATTCTGAGTTCAAAACAAAAAATTTGAGGTCAACAGATATTAACATGGCATCCACATGTAATTCATCAACTTTAAAAAGTAAACCACACACTATGTCTGAAAATCTAGACAGACTATATCATAGTAAGTATTTCTAAATACATGCCTGATACCTCTTTGAAAATATAGATTCAGAAGGGCTTTCTTTGCATCTAAAAATGACTGAAATTCTTTTACTACATATAATATTATATAATGTTACTACTGCTAATGGAACTTAAATATCCAAGGCAGTTGACTTTAATTTAGAGTGAAACAGAGTGGTCATGCTAGTTTTTATAGGAATTGTAATATTCTTAAATATTACTAATATTAAGAAATTAATATACATAATATATATCTCAAAACAAATTCTAAGTGGAAATCTAAATTAGATGCTCACACAATGTAAATATAAATAATTCATTTTTTATAGTCAACTATAATTATATAGTCAACTCTTATGAGATAGATTACCTGATGTATACATTAGTCATGGAAAATATGTTAATTTAATAAAATATTTAGAATTACCATGAATCAGAGGAAAATCCTTATTAGATGTGCCTAAGATCTGAAACTATATAGTTACCAAAGACTCACCACTGACCCCATTACAACTTTGAAACTTTCCTCCTACCACTAAGACTATGGCACTTCCCACCTTTAGCAAGTATATCCCCAGAACAACACGATGATTTCAGATTTCCACACAAAAAGTAGCAGAGGAAGAGAAGAAAAAAAGGAAAATTGTCCCATCTGTCTTGTTATGAGAGAATTAAATGAGTTAATGCATACAAAGTGTTCAGCAGAATGCATCTGGCACATAGCAAGCATTCAGCAACACTGACTACTTCCCTTGCACAAAAACAGAGTTTTACAAAAGTCCTAGTCTCCATAAACTATCTAGGAAGAATAAATAGCCCATATTTGGTATACTCATGGCTGATCTATTCAGGGTCAGGGCTTGCCTATGCTCTTCAAGGCCCTTCATCATTAATTACAACAGCTACTTGGGTGGTCATTAACATCAGTGATTTTGTGAAGCTTTTTTCAAAATTAACTTCATAAATGTCAAGCACTAGTTTTGCTGTTTTGAAACAAGAGCTGACTTTTCATGCTGGCTGCTCATACATTTCATTCCATAATACAAGTACCACCAGATAAAGCCTATTCAATTAACCTTTTCTTTGCAAAGTTACTCAGGTTATGTCTAAAAACAAAATCTCAATTATTTCATTTCTAATATATAATTTTATGTCAGAAAGGAAATAAACATATTAAATCCAGTGAAACCCCTTGATAATACTCCCTTCCTTAACACTAATGTGGATATAAAGCAATTGGTGGTTGGCTTCCATCCTCCACAACAGGCTTACCCCAGTCATTTCATCAATCTTATAATAACATGTCTGTGTTTAATGGCATCCCACCAAACAATTATTTGTGGTTCCATTTACAGCATTATGGGAGATTTTGCCATATCAGAAATTGACACATAACATTTTTCAGTTTGAATGCCACACAAAGGAATTTACTTTGACTCTCAAATTTAGTTAGTATCATCTGAAAATGGGTTACATTGTTCTCTCTCTCCAAGCCTGACCAGCCCACCCTTCCTATTTTCCCCTAATCACTACTGTAATTTCTCACAGTCTCAGGATATCTGCCTATATAAAACAGATATTAACAGGTATTTTTAAAAGAATATAA
The DNA here is from genome assembly GCF_024362965.1 of Panthera pardus. Classification (NCBI taxonomy): domain Eukaryota; kingdom Metazoa; phylum Chordata; class Mammalia; order Carnivora; family Felidae; genus Panthera; species Panthera pardus. Next base: position 30,070,239 of record NW_026526765.1, on the reverse strand, counting down.
CATCTGACTAAAATTACAAAATGAATTAAAGGAGCATTAAAAAGAGTGCTCAGTTGAAAAATGTGAAGAAAGCATTAATGAAAAAAGCATTTGGGGGGCGCCTGGGTGGCTCAGTCGGTTAAGCCTCCGACTTCAGCTCAGGTCACGATCTCACTGTCCGTGAGTTCGAGCCCCGCGTCGGGCTCTGGGCTGATGGCTCAGAGCCTGGAGCCTGCTTCCGATTCTGTGTCTCCCTCTCTCTCTGTCCCTCCCCCGTTCATGCTCTGTCTCTCTCTGTCTCAAAAAACAAATAAACGTTAAAAAAAAAAAATTAAAAAAAAAAAAAAAAGCATTTGGAATTTCACATTGATGAGTTTGTTTAAGACCAAGGACTGCTAAGAGAAAATGTCATTTGTGAATGAAGACCATATAATGTTATGTTTATTATGATTCAAATACACAATCTAAACATTTTGATTATAAGTGCTAGAAGAGCAACAGAATATTAAAAAAAAAAATTCCCAGAATCAGTAAACTAACAAGTTTTTCCAATAATTTTTATGTCCAGGGGCGCCTGGGTGGCACAGTCGGTTAAGCGTCCGACTTCAGCCAGGTCACGATCTCGCGGTCCGTGAGTTCGAGCCCCGCGTCAGGCTCTGGGCTGATGGCTCGGAGCCTGGAGCCTGTTTCCGATTCTGTGTCTCCCTCTCTCTCTGCCCCTCCCCCGTTCATGCTCTGTCTCTCTCTGTCCCAAAAAAAAAAATAATAATAATAATAATAATAATTTTTATGTCCAAAATAAGATAAATTAAGGAAATCCCTCTGGGATATTCTACCTACTTCTCTGATGGGTCATATTACAGGATACAAAATGGATGGTAGTAACTATCACAGAATTGGTCAAATCATATATTCAGTCAAAGAACTAGTACACACACAAAAATTATTTACCACGTGAGACTTGTTTTCCAAACACGTTTCTGCATCTAAATGTGAACAGTGATAATAAGTATTATTTTTTTAAAAAAGGAAGAAAATCCAAAATATGGAATAAGTTACAAGAGTAATAACATTCAACGCACTATTTACAATAAAGAAAAACAGATGACAGAATGCACTGGTAAATTATGCTACTTAAAACTCAGTATTATGCCACAACTGGAAACTAGAGTAATAAAAAGTACCTCACAGCAGGGAAAAGGTTTTAGTATAAATTGATATAGTTTTGATATAAAGTTACAGGGGGAAAAAAGTAAGATTTTGTGTAAGCTATAATTATAGCTATATTCAAGTACAGATAAAAATAAGGTATTTCCTCCTCAAAACATTAATAGTTATATTACAGTAAGGCGAATCAATAGGTGAGGGTTTGCTTCTCTGAACTGCCTAAGATTTCTTCAATGTTGTTAAACATACACCTGTATTTTTTTTAATTAACCAATAAGGAAATACAAAAGTCACTAGAAAAAAAATGGCATAAACTTATAACTTCATAACCTTGAGAAATTTGTTTGTCAACCTAAGCATTTGAGAACTTCATCTCTTACCATGTTTGTATTATCAGAATATTGTGTGATGGAAGTAGGGATAAGATACAATTTATTTAATGCTTATAGTTAACTATCCATAACTAATAATTGTTAATATGTGTTTGAAGATTCTATGAAAAAATAGTAACTCATATCACTACATTATACTAATTATTCTGTGAACCAGGTTGGACTTTTCTGGTCAAATCCTATGAATTTTTCTAATGCACATACTGTCTGCAGTTCTAGCAGCCGCTATTAGGTGGTACCTGTTAACGGGAACAAAGGCCCAGAAGAAAAGATGTAAAGCACACAATACAATTACATAAACAAAAGACCACTCTATCAGTAATCATCATAACAAAATGCAGCTAACTATTCACTGTAAGATATGCTTGGCTATATAAAAAAATATAATTTTTAAAAATACAAACAAATAGGGGTGCCTGGGTGGCTCAGTGGGTTGAGCATCGGACTCTTGATTTAGGCTCAGGTCATGATCCCAGGATCATGGGATCAAGCCCTGCATCAGCGTGGAGCCTGCTTAAGATTCTCTCTCAGTCTCTTCCCCTTTTTGCCGCTCATACCCTCACTCTCCTCTCTCTCTCTCTCTCTCTCTCTAACAAAATAAAAAATACAAATAATTCTCTAACACATATTAACCTTTGTTTATTTTTTTATAGTAAGTTCTTAAAAAGATCTGCAACTGATATCCTAGAAGGTAACAGCTAGACTTTCTTCTGTTCTCTGCTTCTGCTTATTCTTGCCTTGCTATGCCCATTTTAAGACTTCCAGGCTTCAGAGCTTGGTATGATATCCTATTGGTGCCTAAAATTATTTTCCCTTAAACACTTGCCTAGAAGACTTCTATTCATCCTTCAACACAAATTCACATATTATTTCCTTTGTGAAGCCTCCCTTGATCACCCAAGCAACATCTTCCTCCAAACCTGTCACGGAGTTCGAGGCAGGTGGACCTAGGTATAGTACATTTTTACACCTCTAACACATATATTTTATAAGCCAGGAAGCCTGGCCTATGACCAGGATTAAATCAGCCTGTAAAGCCAGCCAGTTCCTTACAGGCCAAGATCTGGCAGAGTCAGGCTCACAATTTTCCACAATAACTCTTAAACAGTTATATGACTTAGTAGTTATCTTCGCTATCTTTGGTGGCGTTAGCCAAATAGGAACACTCTGAATGTATAAATAAAAGGGGTATTGCACTAAACGAGTTGCAAAGTTAGCATCCTTGTAGCTTATGAAGGTTTGCAAGTGAATTAACTAAATGAATCAACTGTGGAAGGCTGTTGTTAAAGCAGTATGTCCATAATCCCTCTAAGAAAGATACAAACTTCTCAACAACACTAACGATAACAACACTAATAGCAGCAAATAACTTAGGGAGTGCTACTAGAGACAGACACTATCCTAAGCACTTCAGGGATATAAATTCATTTAGTGCTCAACCCCAATTACAGAAGACAAAACAGAGGTACAAAGATACAAAATAATTTGCCAGAAGACACACAGCTAGCAAATGGCAGAGCCTGGATTCAAGACTGCATAGTCTGACTCCAGCGTCCATGCTGCACATTTTACTGCCTTATAACTAAAATAAAAATTTAATGTTTGTTAAGCCTGAAGAAAAGACACAATGGTGGTGAACTCGTGACCATGTCTTGTACCCAAAAAAGAGAATGATTTCCCATAATAGAAAATACACTATATTAAGATCTAGCACATGTACACACTCAATTATCCCCCACACCTCCCTCCCACATATCACTGAAGCCAAAATTTCAGGAAACTACTGTGACAAAGTCTGACAATTTCTACTCCATTTTGTAAAAAAAAAAAATGCTGGTTGTAACCCAAAAAAGGGTCTCACAGTGCAGTCTGGGAAACACTTCACTATCCCAAGATCAGCTTTACTATGCAACCATCTCTTTTGAAGGAAGATATAAATAGAATACATATTATTGTTGTGGGCATAAGATAACTAAAGCTAGTGAGGGGACATGGTATAATGGATCCAGACATGAGTTCCAATCCCTACTCCACCCCTAAATAGATATGTCACTTTCTTCTTCGACCCAATGCTGGCAGGATTAAGTGAGACACAATATATAAACCTCCTGGCTGATAACATATGTAAAGGGCTATTTTCTTCCCCTCACACCAGCTCGTGGAGTTTACATCTGCTGGTTTAAAGTAGCTTTCATAAAAGCATTGGTTAGGTTATTTTGAAATAGGAAAAGATTGAGAAACTGATAACTATGACTTACTTATTGAAGACTCAAGTACCATCCTATCTAGAAAAAGCTTTCTTTGCAAGGTGATTGAGCTAATTCCGAGGCTGAAAACCTGGGAAAATCCTGCTCTTGCACTATGCGACCTGTGTCTTTTAGCAAAAGAAGGCTTCATGTTCCTCTGAAGAAACAATCCAGAATGAGTTACCCCATCCCTTTATGTAAAACATAGTGTTATAGGTGCCCAATGATCCCAAGAGACTAGCAAGTACCTAGGAAAGTAAGCACCAAGTTGTATTTATTTCTGTGCAATCAGCTCAAAACATGGTGCCTAATGCAGGGCCTAACCCACTACCATAGATGTAAAATAAATGTTTGCTAAGCCTAACTGAAGAAAATTTTTCAGCTATGGCCTATAGGGAAAAGATCCACCAAATGCAAACCTGCTTCATCTGTTTCATTTGTGTACAGCTCCCTTTTTTGCCTCTTCTTCCAGCATTCCCACAGTAAATATTTTACACCGCCATTGTTTTCACTCTGCCTTCCTAATCAAATCTACTTAGCATTAACATATTCTCTGTAGTTTTGGAATTATTCTTCACATGGATAACTGGTATTTCTTGAAAATCCAGAATTAAATTAATCTAGTCAAGGATTTTTTTTTTTTTTTTTTTTTAACAGATAAGGACACTGGTCCAGGTGGTGGACTAACACGTTGCTCTAACAGGTAGCAGATGACAGACGTTGAGTTGATTTGTGCTCCAAATTTTGTACTATAGTAACAGCAAACCAGACCTTATATACTTTAAGTGCATTTGGGTGAAGGTAAAACAAAAACAAAAACAGAGTAAGTGGAAGTAAACTTGCAATGAGCACCAACTATGTGCCCAAGTACTGTGTTTTCTGTGTATTATCAAATTTAAAGCGTGTAACCAACCTACAAAGTTGTACAAATATTTATCTTGTAAATTCTCTGGGTGATATGAAAGAACATAGAGCTTTTAAAATACACATAGCAATTTCTCTGCCAATGCTTACATACTAAATCTCACTAGACTGTACTAATCAGAGTAGTCCAATATGAGTTGCTGAAAATGCTGAGTTACATATTTTGAAGAAATCTAGTAAACATAGAACTTTTCATCGCATGTCACCAATAGAATTAAACTATGCATTATGGCAAAGAAATCCTTTAAAGATGGTAATGGATGGCAATTTAACAAAATGCATCAATAGCCATTAAACTCTTCACATACCATAAAGGAGCTTGTGTTTATGTGTGCTATACCTATGGGTGTTTACCAAAATAGGCTTCAAAGCAAAAATTTTAAATATTTATTTACTCAATTGAGAATATTAATAAACTCATTACATGACAGTGTTTTTACAAAAAAAAAATATGAAAACCAAAATGTCTCATGAGAATACAACACTTTCCCAAACTAACAAAAATAGTAAGAAATATGGCACTGTTCAACATTTTTGCAAATCACTTTAAAGCATGGCTTAGTAGACAACAGTATTTAATCCTTTTACATTCAATCTGTTATATATGCTGTTCTGGTTAAATCACAAGGAAATCCATTACCCAGATGTGTAGTGGGAAAAAGGAGTACTATAACAGTACTTTCAGATAGCTGTAGATATTCTTTGATACTATGCCAAAACTCAACAGGTGGTAGTTTTGTGAAAGTTAGTTGCAGTGTAGAATCTGAAACAATGACAATATACTTTTTATATTCTTATATTAAAATCTATAGGTCAATTGTATATTCTGATTGGGTCCTTTAGCTGTGCACATTTTTGTAATATCAGGTGCGGAAATTAACTTCAGCCATTTTCTGAAACTAATGTTTCAGAATCAATTAAAATGAAATCAATTAAATTTGATGAATTTAATAAAATGAATCAATGAATTTAATAAAATGAATCAATTAAAAATGAAAAAAAGAGGGGCGCCTGGGTGGCTTAGTCGGTTAAGCGTCCGACTTCGGCTCAGGTCATGATCTCGTGGCCTGTGAGTTCGAGCCCCGCATTGGGCTCTGTGCTGACCGCTCAGAGCCTTGAACCTGTTTCAGATTCTGAGTCTCCCTCTCTCTCTGACCCTCCCCCGTTCATGCTCTGTCTCTCTCTGTCTCAAAAATAAATAAACGTTAAAAAAAAATTAAAAAAAAAAGAAAAAAAGAAAAATATTGGTCAATGGCTTATGCAAGTCCTCAAAATGTTGATACATTCATTGTACAATTGAAAAAAAAAAACACTCACTAATGTGATAACTGATCTCATTAAAGAAAAAAAAAACTTTAGGTACTGAGAAGTTGTCAAGCTCAAAGAAGCATTTACAAAGTTCTACATTTTACTTGAAAGCTCAAATTTTATCATTGGACACAAATACTACCAACTGGTTTCCTTAAAATGACAAGTGACTTAGTTCATTTTTTTTTTTTTTATAAAATGTCTACCAAATGCCCAGTCTGAATGACCAGAATTTGTCTGTCAATAGTCCTTTTTAAGTAAAAGTGATGCTTCATGAAAAACCAATAGTTACCTCACAACTGAGTCACACAGTACTTCTCCAGATAACCAGCACACTCTGAAATGCAATACAAGGACTTTGTATGTCCCCTCCCTCCATTTTGTCACACAGAATAGTAAAGATGTGCTCAAAGGTTGGGATTTAATAAAACTAATAATTTTCACCACTTTATCAAGGACACTCTTAAGTAAAAGTAGATTTTTTTTTTAATTTTGAGTATGTGGCAGTAAATACAATGATTACTAATACAGTCTGTTGCCACTGTGACACTCTTAAGTAATTGTTTTTGTTTTTTCTTACTTATGAGTGTGTGGCAGTAAATACAATGATTACTAATGCAGTCTGTTGCCCCTGCCTTGATGAAAGCCAAGATACCAGCAGTTTCACCCACCATTGCTTTGGTGTCATCAGCACAAATGTCAACACAACGAAAAGGCCAAATTATGCTTTAGTGTTACTATGGAAATAATTTCGACCTTATGGACCAGGTGAAAGGATCTCAAAGACCTCCGGTGGCCTACGGATCACGCTATGAAAGTTGCTGTTGCAAACCACTGTTTCATTCAGCATCATCTCCCATTTAATGTGTTTACATTAGAGAATCTGTCACATATATTTGATGTTATCCAATAGCCAACCATAGTAAATACATTCTAATTGATGATGCTAGTCTCCTAGATCCAAGAGAAATTATGTGAAAAGGGCTCTACAAGATTTTCACAACTGTGGGTTGAGGTGCTTGCTCTACCACTGGCTAACTATCTATGTGACCTTGGGTGTGTCACATCTCTGAGCACCAAGCTTCCTATCGGCAAAAGTAGGTAAGAGCTGGAATAGCTCAGTGATTCTCACTTCAGGGGTGGGTAGCATATGGGGATGAAGACCAGGTTCCCTACAGATGATGAGCAGTGTTACTGATGGGAGTATGTTTCATATTTGAAAACCCTCCAGTCAGAAAAAAGAACCACTTAACCTAACAGTATGAAAGTCATTCATTATAAAAGTTTTAGAATATGGTTATAACTACTCTCACCTTTGCCCATCCAATTTACTCTCCATAGAGATGTTAGAGTAATTGTTTTTAATGTAAATCTGATTGTGTCACTGCCCTGCTTAAAATTCTTTAACCTCTTGTATGTAGTTGCCCTTGGAATAAAATCCAAATGTATTCAAAATGGTCTACAAGGCCCTGCATGGTTTGGCCTCCGTCTACCTCAGCAAATTCATCTCATGCTGCTCTCCATCTTGCTCTACTTTAGTGATGCTGGTTTCTGTCAGTTCCCATAATAGGTATTTCAATGTAATGTCTCCTCTGTCTCGGATGGCATCCTCCTCTCTCTGCCTACCAATAACCATTCACCTTTCATATCTCAGCTTAAACATTATGTCCTCAGAGAAGTACATTCTGACTCTCCAGTCTACTTTAGGTCTTCCTTAAATATTGCTCCTTCATAGCACCATGCATACTTTTAATTATTCACTTAATTATTTACTTTTAATTGTTTGCTTAATTGTCAATTATTATGTAAGTATTATCACTGTATTATAAATTGTAAAAGAGCAAGAACTACTTCATTTATCCACAGTCTTGCTGAGGCTGAGCACATGGTAGGTTGTCAATAAATACTTGTTGGTTAATAGACAAACCAATGGTTTTACAACAATAACAGAACGGAATTAAGAATGTTAAAAGCTGTGTATTTGCAAATGATATATTTTCCTGTGGAAAAAATTAATTAACATGATGGCTTACAAAAAAGAATTATCTTCAGCCTATGTGGGACATATAAGTAAGACTGCCTAGGTAAGATAAAGAATGCTAACTACAACACAGTTTTGCAATACAAACCAGAAGCTGCCCTACTTCTGTCCTATTCTAAAAAAGCTCTGTAACCAAATTTTTGTTGAAATATAATCAGCGAACCTCATCTCCTCCATGAAGACACAGCTATTGATGATACTGCAAGACTTCAGTGACTATATGAAGTGTTGTCAAACAAGTCTGTGCGAGTCGTACTGATAGGTTAGTACAGCTTTCCAAAAATATCATTTGTTTTATTCTAATTAATAGAACCCAACCCATTAAGGCCTGTAATTAGTAATTTATGAGATCCTTGTATTTACGTCTATCTTATTACTATTGTAAGAATCAAAAAAGTGTTATCAAAGGAAAAGTAAACTATTTTCACTTGGAGCACTTCTTAAAAAACAGTAACAAAAGCTAACATTTTCATCAAGGCACATTTTCATCAAGGCACAAGAAAGGATAGTTTATAAGACAGAAATAGCTTTACAATGTCATGTAAACTTACAAGATTTAGAAAGAGGCAACTGAAAAGGGCACATCATTATTCACACTTCCTTGCAAAGTTCCTGTTAACTTGCCACCCTAACTTCATGAACCTGTCAATACAAAGCTGAAAAGATGAGGTGACAATTTTTCGAAGTAGGAAATGTATTCAACAGGTCTCTGGCATAACAGCAAAGATCCTGAAAGAAAATACATATAAATTTGCCATGTAGCTACAGAAACTTGGGAAAAGAAATGGAAAGGATAATTTAAAAAAGAAAAAGCACCTGTAGCCAAGTATTTCAGGAAAAGTTGGAGAACCAAAATAAAGAAAAACTTTAAGTGTAATTACAAGTTTTAACAATTGCAAAATCCACAGTATGGAAATACCTTTAACCCCATTCCTGCAACTACATTCATCAATTTTCACAGGAATAACATTCTTCTTCGTATACAAGTACTCCATACATGGCCAACAAGGCCACCACACACAAGAGTACTGCCATATTAGTCATACATGCGGATTCATTTAGTCATGCATGGAGTGGACTGGTTGTACTGATGCTACCTTGCTTGACCTAGAAATCCCCAGAAGAAATTCAAACTACTCTCTATTCTTATTCTCAGTTAATGCACACCTAGAGATGCCAGTAAACAAGCAGAGCCTTCAATGTTGGAGACATCCACATTCTTCTTTAAAATTAAGTATAGAAATGAAGGGTGCCTGGGTAGCTCAGTCGGTTAAGTGTCCGACTTCAGCTCAGGTCATGATCTCACAGCTTCTGGGTTCGAGCCCCGCTCAGGCTCTGTGCTAATAGCTCAGAGCCTGAGGCCTGCTTTGGATTCTGTGTCTCCCTCTCTTTCTACCCTTCCCCTGCTCGTGCTCTGTCTCTCTTTCAAAAAGAAACATTAAAAATAAATTAAAAATAAATAAAAATAAAAAATAAAAATAGAAATGAATAAATATCTTAAAAACTGAACTGATGTAACAGAGATGTACTGATAAAATTGATGGTTTCATATGGATTTCAAGATAAATTTAAAAAATACTAAAGAGCATTCTCCATAGTTTATAATTCCTACAGTATTGTTCACCACTAATGTTCCTATAGCCAGATTAAGTTACTGATTAACAACTATGAAAAGCATACAAATAAAACATAACAAACTTGACTTAAACTTTCCTTCAACATTTTTGAAGGTGTGAACATCTTATCCTTGTTACATATGGCAATATAATATACATTAGCAACATTCTGTACAAAAATTATATAAACTTACATCAAGAATAATGTGACATTAAATATTTTTATAATTCCTGGAGATATGAGATAAAATTTTATACTATAAGCATGACAAAAAACATAACCTGAGGAAGTTGAAAGTACTAGGAAATTATCAATCAAAGGCTTTTCAAGCAAAATAAAAGCTTGAAAATTAAAATGTATATAAAATTAAAATGCTTAGGGCACCTGGGTGGGTCAGTTGGTTAAGCATCTGACTTCAGCTCAGGTCATGATCATCTTGCCATTTGCGAGTTCGAGCCCCCCATCAGGCTCTGTGCTGACAGCTCAGAGCCTAGAGCCTGCTTCAGATTTGGTGTCTGCCTCTCTCTCACTCTGCCCCTCCCCCACTCGCACTCTGTCTCTCTCTCTCGAAAATAAATTAAAACATTAAGAAAAATTTTTAAATGCTTAACTATAAATAACTTTTGCCTATTCAGTAAATTCAACTTCCCTACTAATATTTTGTTAGCTTATTGTTACAGAATATGAATGACATTATATATCAATTTTTTTAAAAAGGGTATAAATGAATAATAATTCCACATGCATTTAATTAATAACACTAAAAGACTGTGCTCTAGTTTTCTCAGACACTATAAAAAAATTTTTTTAGCGTTTATTTATTTTTGAGACAGACAGAGACAGAGCATGAACGGGGGAGGGTCTGAGAGAGAGGGAGACACAGAATCTGAAACAGGCTCCAGGCTCTGAGCTGTCAGCACAGAGCCCGACTCGGGGCTCGAACTCATGAACCCTGAGATCATGACCTGAGCCGAAGTCGGACGCTTAACCGATTGAGCCAGTCAGGCACCCCTTTTCAGACATTATACATTAGGTTCATTAGCAGGTCAAATTATGTCACCAGTAAACACAGTGATAGATAAGTCATCTCTAAAGCATGACGATTCTCCTCTGCCTTTAGTCTCTACTACTTTAGACAAGCATCCAATTACTGTAAATCACCACAAAACCAAAATACTGTAGAATTACAATAGAATTACAATTTTCAAATCTCTAGGCTGTTTTTGATGTAGTATTTTCAAATTACTTCAAAATATCTGATTATATAAAGCCCTATTTTACACTCTCAGCAATCCCTAAGGTAAAACTAGTTCTAGAGTTCCAAATATTGGATGGTTCTCAATAATTGTCAATTTCACTTTTCAGTTAAAATATTTCCAGGATTCTTAGTGTCAAAGTATTATGTTTCATGATAGACACTGAGAACATTGACATTTTTCCACTTAAAAAAGATTACAAACAAAAAACAAAATCTAACCAAAGTCTTCTCTGTGACAAATTAACTCACGTAAAAATTAACAAAAATTCTTTCCATAATTAATCAAACATAAATGCGGACAATAACTTTAAAGATTCTATGCTTGAACTAAAGGCAGTGGTTTAAAATTACAATGATCACACATTAATCTGAATGGCAGTCTTTATAGGAAACTACAAGCCTTAATTCTAAGTTCTAAACTTGTCCTTTTTTTTTTTTTTTAAAAGTAGGTTCAGCGTGGAACCCAACACAGGGCTTGAACTCACAACCCAGATCAAGATGTCACAACCCAGATCAAGCAAGAGTCGGACACTTAACAGACTGAGCCACTAGGTGCCCCAAAACTTGACCTTTTAAAGAATCTGTCCTGGCAGCTCTGCATTGTGTTATTATTATTACTTCAAAATCTTACAGGCTTTTTACCTACTGTGTGTTTCTCAATATAACAGAAATATAATAGAGCTGAGTAAATGCAAACCATTTTAAGAGGAACTTATACAAACCAAATGAATTTGTGATAAAATTAAAAGAAGATGTACATATTTCTTCCATCCAAGCCTACAGAGAAAGTTTGTCAATAGAAGGTAAATCAAACACCAAAATGTGAACATCTCAATTATAATAGTAATTTGAGAACGGATTCTCATACTCTCAGAACTCTTGAAAAAAAAGAGCTTCAAAAAGTGGTAAGTTTTGTCTTTTATTATAAGCATATTTCACCATTATCAGCAATTAACACTTTCAGGATTTAGGCTCTAGTGCTAAATCCTAATTAATTTTTCAACAAAGTTATCTGTTTCATGTAAAATTTCTGTTAACAAATGCTTTAAAAATATTACATAGATAAATTTTTCATTACCCACACAATGAAAGTAAAATCAAAGCTATTAATTTTTAAAATGCTGGTAACTGTTGAAACAGATAATTTAAAAAGCATGCTTATTTAAAATGAAAACGTATGAGAGTATATTAGAGAATAATTAGAATTAGATTTTAAAAATCAAAGAATTAAATTAGATAAAAGCAATACCAGATACTGCAGCAACATGACTTAAACAGTGTATTTCCTCTTTTTATTGAGGTATATAATTAACATTACATTAGTTTCAGACATATAAGGATTCATTATTTGTATCTATTGCAAAACGATCACTACAGTAAGCCTAGTGTAAAAAGAGTACACTGTTTCTATGAGAAAATCACCAAAAAAGAACCATTAAAAATATAACCACCATCTTACTTATTTGGGAGCATGGACACTACAAAACTCCACCCAGAAGCAGAAAGAAAGCAAGAAAAAGTCTCCCGGAAGCCAAATATGGCAAAAATTAATGTGCTAACAATAACAACAAAAAATCATACACTACACAAATTGCTTATTTCCTCTTCTTCTGTACAAATTCTAAAAAACTTGGGCCACCCTACCCCTACCCCAGTCCCAGCCCACAGCTTACTGGAAACAAACAACTGAGAGAAACTGAGGTACTTATATAGGATGTCACACCAACAGCACCAAGAAGCAATGATTAACAGAAAGGGAAAACCAAAATAGCAGTCAAGAACTCTAAAAGCTGTAGATAGGCCTATATATGCCAAGACCTTGTAAAACATTTTATATCACAATGTAATAATTTATACATTATAAAGATGTTAAATGATATTGAAAACACTTTTAATAATATAGGAAGCTGAAAGTTTTTTTTTTTAGGTTTCCCAAACAAAAGATACTTAAAATAGAAAAAAAAAAAAAGTTTGAGTTATAGAAAACGGATCCATTTATATGAATCACTGTTCCTTAGAGAATTTTATAATTATATTTACAAGTTATTGATTATAAAATTTGAAACCTGCCTAGCAGCCTTGCAGCAAAAGCCTGTGAGATCTAACATGCCCCACACAGGCTCTCAAAAAGGAGATGCTCATCAAGATGTGAGAAAAACTCTAAGAAAAACTAAAGACTGGTAGATGGCGGGGTAGGAGGACGCTGGGCTCACCGCGCGTCCTATTGATCACTTACATTTCACCTACAGCTGCCTAAATAACCCAGAAAACCGCCAGAAGACTAGCAGAAAGGAGTCTCCAGAGCCAAGCGCAGACGAGAGGCCCACGGAAGAGGGTAGGAAGGGTGGCGAGGCGGTGCGCGCTCCACGGACTGGCGGGAGGGAGCCGGGGCAGAGGGGGCAGCCTGCCGGCCAAGCAGAGCCCCCAAGTCTGGCTGGAGGAAGCTGAGTGGCCCCACAAAGTGTGTTCGGACAGCCAGTGGGACTTGACATCTAGAAGGTTATAAGCTAACAGCTCTGCTCGGAGAACAGGAGGGCTGGAGGACAACGGGAGGGAGAGCTGTTGAGCCCCGGACGACATAGCTCAGCTTGGCGGGGAACAAAGGCGCTCTCCAGCACCATCTCCCTCGCCAGCGCCATCTCCCTCGCCCATCCCCCAGCCAAAATCCCAAAGGGAACCAGTTCCTGCCAGGGAACTTGCTCTGTGCTTGCTCACACCCAACTCTGTGCTTCTGCGGAGCCAAACCTCCGGCAGCAGATCTGATTCCCTCCCGCTGCCACAGGGCCCCTCCTGAAGTGGATCACCGAAGGAGAACGAGCTAAGCCTGCCCCTCCTGCCCCCGTGCACCTTGCCTACCCACCCCAGCTAATACGCCAGATCCCCAGCACCACAAGCCTGGCAGTGTGCAAGTAGCCCAGACGGCCACGCCACCCCACAGTGAATCCCGCCCCTAGGAGAGGGGAAGAGAAAGCACACACCAGTCTGACTGTGGCCCCAGCGGTGGGCTGGGGGCAGACATCAGGGCTGACTGCGGCCCTGCACACCAACACAAGTTATTCAAGACAGCACAGGGGAAGTGCCCCGCAGTCCCACACCACTCCAGGGACTATCCAAAATGACGAAATGGAAGAATTCCCCTCAGAAAAATGTCCAGGAAATAACGACAGCTAACGAACTGATCAAAAATGATTTAAACAATATAACAGAAAGTAAATTTAGAATAATAGTCATAAAATTAATCGCTGGGCTTGAAAACAGTATAAAGGACAGCAGAGAATCTCTTGCTACAGAGATCAAGGGACTAAGGAACAGCCAGGAGGAGCTAAAAAATGCTATCAATGAACTGCAAAATAAAATGGAGACAACTACGGCTCGTATTGAAGAGGCAGAGGAGAGAATGGGTGAACTAGAAGATAAAATTATGGAAAAAGAGGAAGCTGAGAAAAAGAGAGATAAAAAAATCCAGGAGTGTGAGGGGAAAATTAGAGAACTAAGTGATGCACTGAAGAGAAATAATCTATGCATAATTGGTATTCCAGAGGAGGAAGAGAGAGGGAAAGGTGCTGAAGGTGTACTTGAAGAAATAATAGCTGAGAACTTCCCGGATCTGGGGAAGGAAAAAGGCATTGAAATCCAAGAGGCACAGAGAACTCCCTTCAGACGTAACTTGAATCGATCTTCTGCACGACATATCATAGTGAAACTGGTAAAATACAAGGATAAAGAGAAAATTCAGAAAGCAGCTAGAGATAAACGTGATCTAACATATAAAGGGAGACCTGTAGACTCATGACTGATCTCTGTACTGAAACTTGGCAGGCCAGAAAGGGATAGCAGGAGATCTTCAATGTGATGAACAGAAAAAATATGCAGCCGAGAATCCTTTATCCAGCAAGTCTGTCATTTAGAATAGAAGGAGAGATAAAGGTCTTCCCAAACAAACAACAACTGAAGGAATTCGTCACCACTAAAGACATAGGGTATCGGAATGGATAAAAAAAAAAACAAGACCCATCTATTTGCTGTCTACAAGAGACTCATTTTAGACCTGAGGACACCTTCAGATTGACAGTGAGGGGATGAAGAACTATTTATCATGCCACTGGAAGTCAAAAGAAAGCTGGAGTAGCCATACATATATCAGACAAACTAGACTTTAAATTAAAGGCTGTAACAAGAGATGAAGAAGGGCATTATATAATAATCACAGGGTCTATCCATCAGGAAGAGCTAACAATTATAAATGTCTATGTGCCGAATACAGGAGCCCCCAAATATATAAAACAATTACTCACAAACATAGGCAACCTTATTGATAAGAATGTGGTGATTGCAGGGGACTTTAACACTCCACTTACAGAAATGGATACATCACCTAGACACACAGTCAATAAAGAAACAAGGGCCCTGAATGATACATTGGATTAGATGGACTTGACAGATATGTTTAGAACTCTACATCCCAAAGCAACAGAATATACTTTTTTCTCGAGTGCACATGGAACATTCTCCAAGATAGATCACATACTGGGTCACAAAACAGCCCTTCATAAGTATACAAGAACTGAGATCATACCATGCATACTTTCAGACCACAATCCTATAAAGCTTGAAATCAACCACAGGAAAAAGTCTGGAAAACCTCCAAAAGCATGGAGGTTAAAGAACACCCTACTAAAGAATGAATGGGTCAACCAGGCAATTAGAGAAGAAATTAAAAAATACATGGAAACAAATGAAAATGAAAACACAACAATCCAAACGCTTTGGGACGCAGCGAAGGCAGTCCTGAGAGGAAAATACATTGCAATCCAGGCCTATCTCAAGAAACAAGAAAAATCCCAAATACAAAATCTAACAGCACACCTAAAGGAAATAGAAGCAGAACAGCAAAGACAGCCTAAACCCAGCAGAAGAAGAGAAATAATAAAGATCAGAGCAGAAATAAACAATATAGAATCTAAATAAACTGTAGAGCAGATCAACAAAACCAAGAGTTGGTTTTTTGAAAAAATAAACAAAATTGATAAACCTCTAGCCAGGCTTCTCAAAAAGAAAAGGGAGATGACCCAAATAGATAAAATCATGAATGAAAATGGGATTATTACAACCAATCCCTCAGAGATACAAGCAATTATCAGGGGATGCTATGAAAAATTATATGCCAACAAACTGGACACCTTGGAAGAAATGGACAAATTCCTAAACACCCACACGCTTCCAAAACTCAATCAGGAGGAAATAGAAAGCTTGAACAGACCCATAACCAGCGAAGAAATTGAATCAGTTATCAAAAATCTCCCAACAAATAAGAGTCCAGGACCAGATGGCTTCCCAGGGGAGTTCTACCAGACGTTTAAAGCAGAGATAATACCTATCCTTCTCAAGCTATTCCAGAGAATAGAAAGGGAAGGAAAACTTCCAGACTCATTCTATGAAGCCAGTATTACTTTGATTCCTAAACCAGACAGAGACCCAGTAAAAAAAGAGAACTACAGGCCAATATCCCTGATGGATATAGATACAAAAATTCTCAATAAGATACTAGCAAATCGAATTCAACAGCATATAAAAAGAATTATTCATCATGATCAAGTGGGATTCATTCCTGGGATGCGGGGCTGGTTCAACATTCGCAAATCAATCAACATGATACATCACATTAATAAAAGTAAAGATAAGAACCATATGATCCTGTCAATCGATGCAGAAAAGGCCTTTGACAAAATTCAGCACCCTTTCTTAATAAAAACCCTCGAGAAAGTCAGGATAGAAGGAACATACTTAAACATCATAAAAGCCATTTATGAAAAGCCCACAGCTAACATCATCCACAATGGGGAAAAACTGAGAGATTTTTCCCTGAGATCAGGAACACGACAGGGATGTCCACTCTCACCGCTGTTGTTTAACATAGTGTTGGAAGTTCTAGCATCAGCAATCAGACAACAAAAGGAAATCAAAGGCATCAAAATTGGCAAAGATGAAGGTAAGCTTTCACTTTTGGCAGATGACATGATATTATACATGGAAAATCCGATAGACTCCACCAGAAGTCTGCTAGAACGGATACATGAATTTAACAAAGTTGCAGGATACAAAATCAATGTACAGAAATCAGTTGCATTCTTATACACTAATAATGAAGCAACAGAAAGACAAAGAAACTGATCCCATTCACAATTGCACCAAGAAGCATAAAATACCTAGGAATAAATCTAACCAAAGATGTAAAAGATTTTGTATGCCGAAAACTATAGAAAGCTTATGAAGG
This sequence comes from Panthera pardus, assembly GCF_024362965.1. Classification (NCBI taxonomy): domain Eukaryota; kingdom Metazoa; phylum Chordata; class Mammalia; order Carnivora; family Felidae; genus Panthera; species Panthera pardus. Next base: position 30,053,033 of record NW_026526765.1, on the reverse strand, counting down.
AAATTGAAAAAAATATAAAGAAATAGAAAAACATTCCATGCTCGTGGATTGGAAGAATAAATATTGTCAAAATGTCAACACTACCCAAAGCTATCTACACATTCAATGCAATCCCAACCAAAATTGCACCAGCATTCTTCTTGAAACTAGAACAAGCGATCCTAAAATTCATATGGAACCACAAAAGGCCCCAAATAGCCAAAGTAATTTGGAAGAAAAACAGCAAAGCAGGAGGCATCACAATCCCAGACTTTAGCCTCTACTACAAAGCTGTAATCATCAAGACAGCATGGTATTGGCACAAAAACAGACATATAGACCAATGGAATAGAATAGAAACCCCAGAACTAGACCCACAAACGTATGGCCAACTCATCTTTGACAAAGCAGGAAAGAATATCCAATGGAAAGACAGTCTCTTTAACAAATGGTGCTGGGAGAACTGGACAGCAACATGCAGAAGGTTGAAACTAGACCACTTTCTCACACCATTCACAAAAATAAACTCAAAATGGATAAAGGACCTGAATGTGAGACAGGAAACCATCAAAACCCTAGAGGAGAAAGCAGGAAAAGACCTCTCTGACCTCAGCCGTAGCAATGTCTTACTTGACACATCCCCAAAGGCAAGGGAATTAAAAGCAAAAATGAACTACTGGGACCTTATGAAGATCAAAAGCTTCTGCACAGCAAAGGAAACAACCAACAAAACTAAAAGGCAATCAACGGAATGGGAAAAGATATGTGCAAATGACATATCGGACAAAGGGCTAGTATCCAAAATCTATAAAGAGCTCACCAAACTCCACACCCGAAAAACAAATAACCCAGTGAAGAAATGGGCAGAAAACATGAATAGACACTTCTCTAAAGAAGACATCCGGATGGCCAACAGGCACATGAAAAGATCCTCAACATCGCTCCTCATCAGGGAAATACAAATCAAAACCACACTCAGATATCACCTCACGCCAGTCAGAGTGGCCAAAATGAACAAATCAGGAGACTATAGATGCTGGAGAGGATGTGGAAAAACGGGAACCCTCTTGCACTGTTGGTGGAAATGCAAACTGGTGCAGCCGCTCTGGAAAACAGTGTGGAGGTTCCTCAAAAAATTAAAAATAGATCTACCCTATGACCCAGCAATAGCACTGCTAGGAATTTACCCAAGGGATACAGGAGTGCTGATGCATAGGGGTACTTGTACCCCAATGTTTATAGCAGCACTCTCAACAATAGCCAAATTGTGGAAAGAGCCAAAATGTCCATCAACTGATGAATGGATAAAGAAAGTGTGGTTTATATACACAATGGAGTACTATGTGGCAATGAGAAAGAATGAAATATGGCCCTTTGTAGCAACATGGATGGAACTGGAGAGTGTTATGCTAAGTGAAATAAGCCATACAGAGAAAGACAGACACCATATGGTTTCACTCTTATGTGGATCCTGAGAAACTTAACAGAAACCCATGGGGGAGGGGAAGGAAAAAAAAAAAAAAAAAAGAGGTTAGAGTGGGAGAGAGCCAAAGCACAAGAGACTCTTAAAAACTGAGAACAAACTGAGGGTTGATGGGGGGTGGGAAGGAAGGGAGGGTGGGTGATGGGTATTGAGGAGGGCACGTTTTGGGATGAGCACTGGGTGTTGTATGGAAACCAATTTGACAATAAACTTCATATATTGGGGAAAAAAAACAAAAAAAAAAGGATCAAGAAAGAAATCTGAAAAAAAAAAAAGAAAAACTAAAGACTGAAAATCATACAATCTTCAATCCAATTCAAATGATTCCAAGGCTAGTCCTACACATGAACACCAACTAAACACAACGATTTACACATTATATCCAGATTATAATCTTGTGAATCAATTATGACCCCATTTTATAGGAATCTGAGTTTCAATGGTGAATTACCAACCCAAGGTCATGACAAAGGGTAGAGTACCCAAGTGCTCTGGGTCTGGAAATTGCATGCTCTTTCTATTATGCCATCCCAAAATCTGCCAAAAGTTTTAATTGATATAATTCATCTTTATAAACTGTCACCAAATAAAAAATGTTTATAATGTACTGAATTCCACCATGAAAAGCATTAACTAGGGGCAATCTTCATTTCCCAAAGTACACTCCTGGGAATGCCAAACCCCAGAGTGTAACAGTGCTATTGGCAGAGGGAGAAAGATGGAGTTGTTTCAGTATGTCTACAAAATGATAGCTCTTTTTTAAATATAGTTCTCAGGATCTTTAACATTATAGTTGTAGGCACTGTAATTCTCCAAGGGTTCCTTAAACCCTTTCTCCATGGACACCTTACAGGTAGTAGCATTCCCAGGAACACATTTAGGAAATCCTGCTACCTATAATCCAATGCAGACAATCCCTGAATACTAGGTTCTCACCATCTAAGTCAGCACTGACATGTAGAAACTTAAGATACACTGAAAAACTATCCAAGAAAAAACTGGATCAAAGTAGAATGCAACTCACTATAATCATGACCCTTTATACTGTACCTTACATTCAACTTATAGAGAAAAAAAAGGTGGGAATGGAATGGATGTGTAGAAGTGCTGACAATACTGACTCCATCTTTGGCCCTTTGTGTCCCAGGGTCCATGGAAGTTTAATGGGTACCCTGGCTGGAATTCAGGAAGGCTTGTTCTGATCTTCCCTAAAGTCATTTAGATAACTAGTAGAGATAACATAGTTTCTTCCCCTCACTCCCCTCTAGCACACAAATGGTGCCACTTTAGATAACTACCCTTTGACCTCACCACAACACTATAAAATCTGTGGATTAAGGTCCAGACTTTCAGAGAATAGCTGTGCAGCAACTGGATTGCTATCCACCTGATCCCCCGTCAGTAAGTTACCCTAAATAAATCTCCATGTAAATGATATGAAGTGACTTGCTTTGTTTTTCAGTCTCCAAGTGCTTTCTCAGTCTGGAGGACATTTTACTGTCCCTTCTCCACCTTCTAACAGGATGACATCCAAATAAGCCACTATTAAGAAGATCCTCCTAACTTTTATTTTGAAAAGCTTCAAAGCTGCAAACAAGTTAAAAGAGCAGTACAATAAACACCATATACCCTTTCCAATGGACACCATATACCATAACATTCTGTCACATCTGCATTCTTAATCTCTCACTTTCCAAAGATGTATACCCACACACACATTTTCCATAAATGTATACACACACACACACCATGCACATCGACATACGTTATTTTTGTTATACCATTTTGAAGTAAGTCACATTATCACATATTTCACACCTAAATTCATCAGCTGGTGTCTTATAAGAACATTCTTCTGTATAACCATGATTCTACATAATTCAATAATATCTGTATCAGTAAACAGCTGATGCATAACAAAACATTTCCAAATTTTAATGGCTTAAAACAACAGACATACACTAATGCTTATGAGTCCAGTCAGGTGGGTGATTCTGCTCTAGCTGGGTGGCTCTGTCCTAGTTCAGTTAATTCATGTGTCTGTAGTCAGTTCTGCTGATCCACCTTTGAGTCTCTCACAAGTTTGGGAGTTGGCAGACTATAAGCTAGGATGGCCTCAACTGGGAAAACTGAACTCTCCTTCACCAGATCTTTCACCCTCCAGCAGGTTAGCCAGAGCTTGATCAGATGGCAATGCCATGGCTCCAAGAAAATGGAAGACACAAAAACTCTTCAGAAGCCTATGCTCAGAAATGGCACACTATCATTTTTGTCACATTCTGTGAATCAGCCCATATTCCTGAGGTGGGGAAATAGACTCCATCTCTTAATGGAGTCTTACTTAATGGGAGTACCTGCAAAGTCACATTGCAAAGAGCATGGGTACAAGGAAAGATGACAAATTGTGGCCATTTTTTTAATGTCATATCACCTGATAGCCAAATTTCTCTAATTATCCCCCAAATTGTCTCTTTATTGCTTTTTTTTTTTTTTTTTTTGGTTAGCCCTTCCTTCCCTCCCTCCTTTTCCTTTCCTCCTCTTATAAGAAGAAATAAGATCAAACCAAGGTTCGCAAATTAAATGGTTTCTATGCTTGCCATAAATCCTTTAATTTAGAGCATCCCCCTAACTTTATCCTTTCATGACATTCACATTTCATAATATTCAGTTGCTCAAAAGAAAACTAAATGGACTAGATTTTAAAGTCTCTAAATACTCATTTCACAGTGTACAAAATAAACCCTAATATGAGTTATGTCTTTTGTTTATAGACAAAATCACCTAACCATGGTTCACTACATATTTTGCATGATCTATATGCTAACACCCTTGAGGGCCCAAATTAACATTTCCCTATATTCTTCTCTAAGTCCACCTCCTCCTTCTACCACTTCCCTACTTTTCCACAAAAGAAATGTATATCAATACAGGAGTCCCTTCCTTATCTACGGTTTCACTTTCCGTGGTTCAGTTACTCATGATCAACCTGGTCCAAAAGAAAATGATCCTCCTTCTAACGTATCAGAAGGTCAATAGCAGCCTAATGCACATAGCACAATGCCTATGTCAGAAACCTCATATCATCTTATCGTGTAGGCATTTTACCATCTTGCATCATCACAAGAAGGGTGAGTACAGTACAGTAAGATATTTTGAGAGAGAGAGAGAGAGAGAGAGCACATTCACATAACTTTTTTTAATGTATTTTTTAAAGCTTATTTATTTACTTTGAGGGAAGGAAGGGACATAGAGGGAGAAAGAGAGAATCCCAAGCAGGCTTTGCACGGTCAATGGAGAGCCTGATGCAGGGCTCAAACTCATGAACCATGAGATCATGTGACCTGAGCTGAAATCAAGAGTCGGATGCTTAACCAACTGACTCACCCAGGCGCCCCTCACATAACTTTCATTACAGTATATTGTAATTTTTCTATTTTATTATTCATTACTGTTGCTAATCTCTTACTGTGTCTTTTTTATAGATTAAGCTTCATCATAGTTAATTATGTACAGGAAAAACATAGTACATGAAGGACTTAGTAGCATCCATGGTTTCAGGCATCCACTGTGGGTCTTGGGAAATATATCCCCCTTGGATAAGGGAGACTACTGCCCACAGATTACAAATTCCAGTATAAAGCTTTCCCTGATTCTTACAAGCAAGTGGCATTAGCAACTCTTCTTCTATGCTCCCTGTACCCACCTGAGCCATTGCTAGTGGGCATATTTAATACTACATGAGCAGCCTGACTTTCCTCAGACTACCGCACTCTGGAGTAAATATTGGTCTTACTCTGCTTTTTTTTTTTCTTTTTGAAGTCTCTGGTTCTTAATTCTGCTAGCTATTGCAGAATTCTAGCCCTCAAAAATTCATTCAGTACTTGGGAGTCATTTTTCACAACTGTTTACAAATGGATCTTGTGGCTATTTTGTGACATCCACCAGTTCCTCCTATTTAACTCCAGCCTAAACCCACTTTCTCTGTGCCCATCTTGTTTTGTTTTTTTAAATTAGCACGGTCCCTACCACTGCCTAACTATTCTTCCATATGTCCTCCCTCCCCTGACTTTAGAAGGAGATATTATGTTGTGAAGTTTTGTCACCTCCCCAGCTACTCTTAACTAACACTGTCTATTTTTCTGCAGCCACTCACTGTGAAATGTTTGTGCATTTCATTATTTTCCTGCTTTTTCCTCATTGTTAACTGCATATAGAGGCAGGAGTAGTTATAATAGATATGAACAAATTCCTCTGAGATACAAATTCCTGAGTAAGCAATAGAAAACCCTCCAGGTATATAATGGAAGCAACCGATTCACTCAGCAGTGCCTATGGGCAGAGCCTGTGCTGAGCTGGACTCTGCTCTGTACAAATTCCACACCAAGGACTCAGATTACACTAGTGTAGTATCACTTGTACTCTCACTCTGTGCACTACAAATTATAAAGTGACTCCATATCAGATCATATAAATTCACAAATAGAATTGACTTCCTCTGGATAAGTAAGCATTTTTATCTTCAGTACCATCTGGTTTTCATTAACATTTACTTCCAAGTGTAATGTAGTGAGCTCTGCCTTATTATCTATGCTTCATTCTGATAAATTTGGGAAAACCTAAAAGATTTCCATATTACCCTCTTCCTCCTCATTTCATTCCTAAATTGGCCTTATCTCAGGTTTGTGTTTAATACTGAAATGCATAAGATCAAAAGTTTAAGGTACTAGCATCTCCAACTCATACTCAAAGTTAACATCATAATTTAACTGGGCATACAGGAGGCCAGAACAAAATAGTGAGCACCACCTTCACCTCCAAGGGAATAGTTTCCCACAAATGCTATCTGTGGGATAGCACTTCACTCCTAATGTATCTAAATTTATTCATAATATGTGTGGCTTACAAGAAAGGCTGGTTTTGATCTGGAAAGAATTCCCTCTCTACTCCTACACTACTTGATAACAATAACCTGACAAACACGTGTTAATTAGTACTAAATACATAACACTATGATAACAGAGGAAATGCTGAGATGAATAACTTTCATCCAGAAGCTATCTACACCACGGTCGTATTATCCAAAATACATTATTTTCCAGCTGCCCAAAATGAGGGTAAAGAGGGTGAGATAGAAGTAGACTAGGGAAGAAGAGAAAGACGAAGAAGAGGATATTACTACAATGAGCTCGATGAAGTCTGATGAAATGATCCTACTTTAAATCCTAAATAACCCCTAATAAAGTCTCCAAGAAAATAGTTTATAGGATGTACAGTTGATGTTTGCCTCTCTGTCAACCCTCACCAACAAAGAAGAGAATGAGATAAAGCTATGAAAAGCAGAGTAGCATCTCTGAGCTATGAGACACACAAAAACTATAGTCAGATTTTGCCCAAAGGCCATAACTGAACTAACTCCTGAACCACAGGAATATTTCTTAATCCAGGATGAACTTCATAGTATCAGACCTAAGAATTCGGATGATGCCTGATCAGATGTTAATTGTTCCTAATAATCTATGTATTTTTTCATTGTGTTGGAAAGTAACCAATATATCATGGTTATTCTTTTTATTCCTAAAACCTATTTAGAATATCCTCTAGTGTTACAAGGTAAAATACTGGTCTGACAATTACACTGAAGTATAATAGTATTAGCACTTAATATAACATCACAGATACTTTCCTGAAATTTTTTGATCAAAGTATTTTCTTCTAAATTCCTCCTGCTTACTTCTAATATTTATTCTAAATTTATTAAATATATATTTTTTACAAAAAAATATGAGAAACTGTAGTCAAAAATAAAATAAATCTTCTAAAATACTTTCTATGTTAGAACTCTGGGTGTGGACTTTAATTCAACTTGTTGGATGACCTTGACAGTTCCATAAGGTTTTTGTTTATGGCCATGTTTATGAACTTGGGCATAGATGCCAGGTAATAGAAAAAGAGGGAAAGCTGCCTTATTTAGGAGACCAGTGTAATCCTGGTTCCAATACCTAATAAAAAAAGAATACAAGGGAAAAGTCCATTGATTTGTCTTTTTTTTTTTTTTTTTGGCCTTTGGTCATTTTTTGTTTGTTTGTTTCTTAAATTCTACATATGAGTGAAATCATATTGCATTTCTCTTTCTCTGACTGGCTTATTTTGCTTAGCAGTATAACGCTTTTGCTCCATCTACATCACTGCAAATGGCAAGACCGCATTCTTTTTTATGGCTCAATAATATTCTATTGTACACATTGTACATATATTCTATTGTACATATTCTTTATTCATCTATCAAGGGACACTTGGGCTGCTTCCATAATTTGGCTATTATAAATAACAATGCTATAAAAATAGAAGTACACATATCCCTTTGAGTTAGTTTTTTGTATTTTGGGGATAAATAGCCAGTAGTGCAATTACCGGACCACAAAATAGTTGTATTTTTAACTTTCTGAGGAAAGTCCATACTGCTTTCCCGAGTGGCTGCACCAGTTTCCATTCCCACCAAGAGTGCACAAGGGTTCCTTTTCCTCCACATCCTGGCCTTGTTACTTCTTGTCTTTTTGATTCTAGTTATTCTGACAGATGTAAGCTGGTATTTCAGTGTGGCTTTGATTTGCATTTCCCTGATGATGAGTGATGTTGAACATCTTTTCATGTGTCCATTGGTCATCTGGATGTCTTCTTTGGAGAAATATCTGTTCATGTCTTCTATTTTTATTGGATTATTCTTTTTTTAGGTGTTGAATTATATAAATTTTTTATATATTTTGGATACTAACCCTTTATTGAATAAGTCATTTGCAAGTATCTTCTCCTATTCAATAGGTTGTCTTTTAGTTTTGTTGATTGTTTCCTTCACTGTGCAGAAGTTTTGTCTTGATGTAGTTTTCTTTGCCTCAGGAGACCTACCTAGAAAAACGTTGCTAGGGTTGATGTCAGAGACATTTCTGCCTGTGCTCTCTTCTAGGACTTTTATGGTTTTAGGTCTCACATTTAAGTCTTTAATCTGTTTTAAGTTTACTTTTGTGTATGGTATAAGAAAGTGGTCCAGTTTCATTCTTTTGCATGTTGCTGTCCAATTTTCCCAACACCATTTGTTGAAGCGACTTTTTCCCATTGCATATTCTTTCCTGCTTTGTCAAAGATTAATTGACCATATACTTGTGGGTTTATTCCTGAGTTTTCTATTCTGTTCCATTGATCTATGTGTCTATTTTTGTGCTGCTAAACAGTTTTTGATGACTACCGCTTTGTAATCTAACTTGAAGTCTAGCATTGTGATGTCTCCAGCTTTGCTTTTCTTTTTCAAGACTGTTTTTGCTCTTCAGGGTCTTTTGTGCTTCTATATAAATTTTAGGATTATTTGTTACAGTTCTGTGAAAACTGTTGTTGGTATTTTGACAGAGATTACATTAAATGTGTGGATTGCTTTGGGTGGACTCAACATTTTAACTGTATATGTTTTTCCAATCTGTGAGCGTGGAATGTCGGTTTCCATTTGTTTGTGTCATCTTTAATTTCTTTCAACAATGTTTTATAATTTTAAAGAATATAGGGCTTTCACCTCTTTGGTTAAGTGTGTTCCTAGGTATTTTATTATTTTGGTATAATTGTAAATAGGATTATTTTCTTAATTTCTCTTTCTGTTGCTTCATTATTACTATATAAAAATGCAACAGATTTCTCTATGCATTGATTTTATATCCTGTAACCTTAATGAATTAATTTATCGGTTCTAGTAGTTTTTTGGTGGAGTCTTTAGGATTTTCTATATATAGTATCATGTCATCTGCAAAAATTGCAAGTTTTACTTCTTCATTTCCAATTTGGATGCTGTTTGTTTGATTGCTGTGGCTAGGATTTTCAGTACTATGATGAATAAAAGTGGTGAAAGTAGACATCCTTGTCTTGTTCCTGACCTTACAGGGAAAGCTCTGTTTTTCCCTATTGAGTAGGATATTCACTGTGGGTTTTCCATTCATGGCCTTTATTATAGTTGAGATCACTGGAAAATTTTAACACCCTGTAGAGTGAACATTCCTATGAAAATCAAAATCATAGGACTCTTTATTGGCTGGCCTTATAATTACATTAAAATCCTAACCCTTTATACCTTAGACTACAATACCTTATATGATCTAGTCCCTGCTTTCTTCTTCAAATTCACTTCCTGTCATTCCTACCTTTCCTATCAACAAAACCAGATTTTCCGCCCTTCCAATATGTCTTAATACATTCCCTTCTTAAGGTCTTGAATTATGCTGCCACTTTGGCCTGGAAGGTTCTCTCTGCTAGAGCTACCTCCTGTGCATGGTATAAGTCTCAACTAAAAGGTCACCTCCTCAGGGTGCCTGGGTGGCTCAGTGGGTTAAGCAGCCGACTTCAGCTCAGGTCATGACCTTGCAGTTCCTGGGTTCAAGCCCCACAACAGGCTCTGTGCAGACAACTCAGAGCCTGAAGCCTGCTTTGGATTCTGTGTCTCCCTCTCTCTCTCTGTCTCTCCCCTGTTCACTCTCTGTCTCTCTCTCTCTCAAGAACAAATAAACATTAAAAGGTGACCTCCTCTGGGGCGCCTGGGTGGCGCAGTCGGTTAAGCGTCCGACTTCAGCCAGGTCACGATCTCACGGTCCGTGAGTTCGAGCCCTGCGTCAGGCTCTGGGCTGATGGCTCGGAGCCTGGAGCCTGTTTCCGATTCTGTGTCTCCCTCTCTCTCTGCCCCTCCCCCGTTCATGCTCTGTCTCTCTCTGTCCCAAAAATAAATTAAAAAAAAAAAAAAAAACGTTGAAAAAAAAAAGGTGACCTCCTCTGAGGCCTTCTCTGCCTACTCTACATACAGAAGACACTTCTACTTTCTACCCTTCTGCTTTACTTTATTTTATTCTCAATACTTATTACTACATAAAACTATATTAATTTACTACTGTATCTGTACCTTGTCTGTCTCCAAGCACTCACCTCTACTTAAATGTAAGCATCATGAAGGCAGAGACTTATATCACACACAGGAGTACCTGCCACATAGTGAGCACACTGTATTTGCTGATTTAACTAGGCATCTGGGCTGATCTCTCACAGCATAGCCTATTACTAATTACTACCCTCAAAGTCAAAGGTCAAGAAAAAGTCAAGCTGCAAACCATCTGAATTTATTAGTGGTAGATTTTTTTTTTTAAGGTGGTAAAGAATATGTATAATTGGGGTCTATGGTTAAAGCCAACTGATCTTCATACAAAAGTATGGACAAAAAAAGCTCATCTGTACAGTGTAAAAAGAAACTGGAGCATATTTTCAAAGGTACAATATACTAGTATGTCGGTGGTTTGAGCAGGGAATTAAAGAATTGCTCTTGCAAGGAATGGGAAAAACTACATTTTATGCCCAATAAAGTGTCATGACTTAGAACTTTATCCAAACCATTGTTTAGAGCATTAACAAAGTTAAATAGGTTTCTATAAATTCTATATAAAGCTATTTATCTTTTTCTAAGTTTATCTATTTTGAGAGAGAGAGAGCACTTGTGTGCCTGCACAGAACCTGACATGGGGTTCCATCTCATGAACCATGAGATCATGACCTGAGCCAAAATCAAGAGTTGGATGCTTAACCAACTAAGCCACCCAGGTACCCCTATACAAAAGTATTTAAATGTTTATTGTAGATCGCTGGCCTGGAAATATAATGTTCAAAGTTTCTCAAACTTATTTGACCATGGAATGCCTTTCTTTACTAATTTACATATCTTGGAAATCAATTTGGGAAAAGCTTCTGCAGAGTTCATAAAGTTACTGTGTTAGCCAACTATGAGAGCCGACCATTTAGCCTGATCCTTACTAGTTTAGAGAACAAGGTTTTTTTCCAATTGCTTTATTCATTGAAGCTTTTAACCAAAATTACCTGGTTCCTCTGTGCTTTTTAATTTCTTTTTTTAACATTTATTTATTTTTGAGACAGAGAGAGACAGAGCATGAACGGGGGAGGGTCAGAGAGAGAGGGAGACACAGAATTGGAAACAGGCTCCAGGCTCTGAGCGGTCAGCACAGAGCCCGAGGCAGGGCTCAAACTCACAGACTGCGAGATCATGACCTGAGCCGAAGTCGGCTGCTTAACTGACTGAGCCACCCAGGCGCCCCCCTCTGTGCTTTAATAGAATGTTTTCTTCTGACTCATATATTAATGTATTTATTTCCTTATATTACTACACTATATAAAGTCTTTAAATCTATACTGCATAAAGCTGGTGCAGCCACTCTGGAAAACAGTATGGAGGTTCCTCAAAAAACTAAAAATAGAACTATCCTATGACCCAGCAATTGCACTACGAGGCATTTATCCAAGGGATACAGGTGTGCTGTTTCAAAGGGACACATGCACCCCAATGTTTATAGCAGCACTATCAACAATAGCCAAAGTATGGAAAGAGCCCAAATGTCCATCAGTGGATAAATGGATAAAGAAGATGTGGTATATATACAGTGGGGTATTGCTCGGCAATCAAAAAGAATGAAATCTTGCCATTTGCAACTACATGGATGGAACTGGAAGGTACTATATGCTAAGTGAAATTAATCAGAGAAAGACAAATATCATATGACTTCACTCATATGAGGACTTTAAGAGACAAAACAGATGAACAGAAGGGAAGGGAAACAAAAATAATATAAAAACAGGGAGAAGGACAAAGCATAAGAGACTCTTAAATATGGAGAACAAACAGAGGGTTACTAGAGGTGGTGTGGGAGGGATGATGAGCTAAATGGGTAAGGGGAATCTACTCCTGAAATCATTGTTGCACTATATGCTAATTTGGATATAAATTTTAAAAAATAAAATTTAAAAAAATCTATACTGCATAAAGCCTCTATATAGTTGTGGGCATCCTTGTCTTCTTATTAAATACAAATAGCTTCAGTACTTAAATATATAATACAATATTTACTTTAAATTTTGGTAAATAATTTTTTTAAGAGTTTTATTAATTTCTTCCTATTCCTATTTTACTTAGAACTTTTACTGGGGGGGGGGGGGGGGGCATCTGGGTGGCTCAATCCATTATGTGTCTGACTTCGGCTCAGGTCATAATCTCACAGTTTGTGGGTTTGAGCCCTGCGTCGGGCTCTGTGCTGACAGCTCAGGGTCTGGAGTCTGCTTTGGATTCTGTGTCTCCCTCTCTCTCTGTCCCTCCCCCGCTCACATTCTCTTTCTCTCAAAAATAAACATTAAAAAAAAATTTTTTTTTTAAAGAACTTATACTGGGAAAGACGACTAAATTTTATCAAATGTCAATGTTATCATATAATAATATCATGTGATTTGTAATTTTTCATTTGTTAACGAATTATCTTAAAAATTTCTTGATGGTAAAATTTCTTAATTGTAAAAAATTCTTGCATTTCTAGAATAAGCCTTACCTGGTCATGAGATACTATTAATTTAGATTAGCTGCTAAATTCCCAAAGAAATCAGAAAATTGATTTGCTAAAATTAGGAATGTCACTTTAAACATACATAATTTAAGTTTTGGAAAGATAACAAGACAAAGAAAAAAAACAAGTTAGAACTACATAGGTCTATTTACCAGAAATTTTAATCAAATTGTCTTATCCTGTTTCAGTCATATTCTGTATAGATCCCCAAATTTTAGTTCCTTTCAGATCAAATTAATTTTTAAATTGTGCTATGGGAGTAAAATTAAACCTTTTGTCTGTTACTCTAAAGATTAATTCCAGAATACACAAACTATCCAAAAATGTCAATAGCAATTTTGAAGGTAAATGAGGCAAAATATAAATAACAGAAAGTAAAGATGAAAGACAGAATAGCCTAAAAACAAAATATATTTTATCTAAAATACGTTTCACCTAAATAACACCATCTATATTTTTTAATTTATAAAATTTTCCATTGCAATTTCTCCATAACATTACCTACAGTGCATTCTTGTGAACTACTCTTAATACTAAAAATTAATCATACAATTTAATAATATAGGGAAAAGCTGCTCAAATATTTCCTATAATATTCTTGAGTTCTAGGCCAACAGATACAATACAAAAGAATCTTAATAACTACTTAATCAATTTTTTCAGTTATTACTTCCAAAAAATAATAATTTAAACAATAAACTTGTATTAGCTATTAGACTCAGAAATCAATCTTTATTATAAAAACTAATAAGTTATTAGTCACAACTTCAAAGTCATTTGAGTCCACTTAATAGCATGAGTCTGATCCATTGAGCACCCTAATAAACTGTACTGGAATTTATGCCAACTCTCATTTTCATAGTTTTATTTATTTAAACAAACCTTATACTATAAAAGTTAAGAACAAGAATATGTACTTTTTTTCAAGTTTTTACTTAAATTCCAGTTAGTTAAAATACACCATTATATTAGTTTCAGGTGTAGAATTTAGTGATTCATCACTTACATATAACACCCAGTGCTCATCACAAGTACCTGCCTTAATACCTATCATCCATTCAGCCAATTCCCTATCCCTCCCCACCACCCTCCCCTCTCAGTTTGTTGTCTATAGTTAAGGGTCTGTTTTCTGGTTTTCTTGTCTTTCTTCCCCTGGTTCATCTGTTTAGTTTCTTAAATTTCACATGAGTGAAATCATGTGTGTATTTGTCTTTCTCTGACTGACTTACTTTGCTTAGCATAATACTTTCCAGCTCCATCCAAGTCGCTGCAAATGGCAAGATCCCATTCTTTTTTATGGCTGAGTAATATTCCATTAATATATATACCACATCATCTTCATCCATTCATTAGTCAACGGACATTTGGGCTCTTTCCATAATTTGGCTATTGTTGGTGTATGTATGCCATGTCTAATCACGCCCAAGCAGAAGTCTAGGGTTTCATTCTCTGGAGAGGTCTCTGAACTGCAGGATATAAGGCACATATCCTCACCCTTTCCCTAACCCTATCCTAAACCTTAACCCTAGATGTGTGTGCGGGGGGGGGGGGGGGGGGGGGAGGACAAGGAAGATGTAATGTGTATGTGTATACACACACACACACACACACACACACACACACACACACACAAAATGGAATATTATTCAGCAATGAAAAAGTATGAAATCTTGGCATTTCCAACAACCTGAATGGAGCTATAGAGTATTATGATAAGTAAAATAAGCCAGAGAGAGAAACACAAATACCATATAATTTCACTCACATGTGGAATTTAAGAAATAAAACAAATGAGCAAAGGAATAAAAAAAGAGAGAACGACAAACCATGAAACAGACACTTAACTATAGAGAACAAAACTAATGGTTGCCAGAGGGGAGGTGGGTGGGAGGATGGGTGAAATAGGTGATGGGGATCAAGGAGTGTACTTATGTGATGAGTACCAGGTGTTGTATGGAAATGCAGAATCACTATATTGTACAAATGAAACTTGGGCTCTGTGCTGACAGCTCAGAGTCTGCAGCCTGCTTCAGATTCTGTGTCTCACTCTCTCTCTTCCCCTCCGCCACTCATGCTCTGTCTCTCTGTCTCAAAATAATAAACATTAAAAAAATTTAAAGAAAGTAATATTACACTATATGATGATGGAATAAAAGTAAAAACTTAAAAAAAAAGAAAAAAGAATATGTAAACATCAGGATTCCTAACACTCTATTTCCTACTTTACTGGCCAGCATGTAACAATACAAATATTAAAGAAAATACTGAAAGATATTAATGTATTAGGTGAATTATCAATAGTACTCACGCATCATTTGAGCAAGTCATAAATTCTCCCTTTATTTTGGGATGCCATGAGCCAGTATGAAGCATTGCTGTATGACCCTTAAAAAATAAAAATACAGGAAAAAAGATATTTAAAAAGATTTAAAAATAAATAAAATGACCAGAAACTGATATGTCATGCTTTAAAGTTAAACTTTTTAGTCCTCCCAAGACCACACTATTTTAATTATAAACATAGTATGCTACGCCAATTTTATTTCATAATATGCTTTGTTTATTTCATTTTGTTTAATTCTCCATATAATTCTCCTACCCAGAAATTAACACAGTGCTTATACAGAACAGGTGCTTAATAAGTAAGGAAATAGAGAAGAAACTGAGAGTCTCTCTTTAGGAAAGATGTAAATGGAAAAACCGTAATAAGAGGGAGATAGGCCCTTCTTTAAAGACTCTTTTCTCAATGGAAAAGAAGAAAAAAAAAGTATTTGCAAATAATCAAGGCAAAAGCAAGAGGTTAAGGGAAAAAAATTTACACTTCTTAAAAATGTGTCCACAATCTTGATTCAACCATACATCTGTAAGAATAAATATGTGAGAAAAGGAGAGACATCTTTAAAATGATTCAAGATTAACCCTTCTAAGAGCATAATTTTAAAATACTGTAAATAAAATAATGTGATGTTGGTAAACAAACTGACACACAGAGAGTACATATCAAACATAAATACACACATACACACACATTCCCCATCTAGGTGCAAAGTCAGCTAGAGTGACCTCATACGGTATGTTCAGATGGGGCAGAAAAGAGCCTAATACTTAATAATGGAAAAATCTCTTATTCTGAAAGAGTTGAAAATAAAACTATGCTATAAGAAGCAAAATGTACATCTTTAAATGATTTAGAAGGAAAATAACTGTATCTCTCTGGAAAGAATGAATTGGAACTGGAGTACCCACATATAAACCTAGAGACCATCTACAGTCCAAGTTGCTCACAACGTCTCAAACAGGACCTGGCCAACTCATGACAATTTGCTTATGTTTACTGGGTAGAACAGGGACCACAGATGTGCAGTAGGGAAGCATGAACTGAAGTAATGGGACCAGATGGGAAGTCTGAGATTCCACTTTCCTCTCCTGAATTTAAGACTGCATATTTAACTATCAACTTGACATTTCCATTTGCATCTCCTAGGCATTTCAAACATAATAATAGGTCCATTAGGGAAATCTGTTTCTTACTGCCCACTTCATCTGCAATCAACTTCTTCCCCAGTTGCTAAAACTACAAACGTGGGGGTCATCCTTAAATACTACAATAACCATAAACCTAAAACCCTCTCTCTGTCCACCCAAATTCAATCCATTAGCGAGTCCTCTCACTTCAACCCAAAATACACCTTAAATCTATCCACTTTTCTCATTATTCCCTACTACCACTCCTGTAGAAGCCAACATTATCTCAGTTATTACACAGTAAACAGGTCTGTCACTAGTCTCTCCACTTCTATTCCTGCGTCATGTGCTCCACCTAGCAATCAATATAGTCTTTTAAAAATACACCTCTGGGGCACCTGGCTGGTTCAGTTGGTTAAGTATCTGACTCTTGATTTTGGCTCAGGTCATGATCTCACAGTCATGAGACTGAGCCCTGTGTTGGGCTTGCCACCAAGCACAGAGCCTACTTGGGATTCTCTCCCTCTTTCTCTGCCCCTCTCCCATTCACGCTCACATTCTCTCCTTCTCTCTCTCTCTTTCTCTCTCTGAATAAATAAACTTTAAAAATACATAAAAACATCTTGTGTATTTTATGTAAATAAATAAAAACATTCTAAAACCACCACTAGTTATTGTCCTCTACTGGCTCCCCAACCTCTTTAGATCGTCTACAACTACTCACATGTTCAGTCTCTTGCTTTCTTTACAACTGCACTTATTTTGTCCTCCCTCTTCCCCAACAGACATGAATCCACTGGCCTCCTTTCATTTCCTCTAATACAACCAGCTCGTTCCCTGAATCAAGGCCTTCTCGTATGCTTTTCCATTTGTGGGAAAGCTCTTTACTTTTACATGACTGGCTTCCATTCCTTCAATCTCAGTTTACATGCCACTTATTCAAATAAGTATGACCTAGCTCTGTCTCTGCGTCCATATGGCCTATTCTGTTGTTCTCTTCCAATGTACCTGTCCATTTCCTTAATAATAGTCACGATTTATAATTCTGTATCTATTAACTTATTATCAGATTTCTGAAACTGCTGATGTTTTGCATATTCAAAAACAAATAAATAAGGCTGGGAGAAACCTAAAATTCAATATAAACAGAAACAAATCAACCCTACTGTATTTCAAGTGAACAATAAAAACACTGAAAGAATAAACTGAAGGTAATAACTCAAGTAACTATATACCCTGTCCTGGGTTAAATGGTGGCCCCCAGAAAGAAATACTCACGTCCTAACCACTGGAAGCTGGGAATGTAACCTTAAAGAGTCAGAAGAGAAGAAGACACAAAGAGGAGAAAGCTCTGAGAAGATGAAGGCAGAGACTGGAGTTATGCTGCCACAAGCCAGGGAAAACCCGGAGTCGCCAGAAGCTGGAAGTAGCATGGAAGGATTCCCCTAGAGCCACTAGAGGGAGCATGGTTGTGTCAATACCTTGATTCTAAGACTTCTGGCCTCCAGAAATGTGAAAGAATTTCTGTTGTTAAGCTACTAACTGTGTGGTAATTTATTACAGCAATCCTAGGAAATGAATACATTCCCTCAGGCTAAAGACCAAAAGAACTATAGGGGTCCCTGGATGGCTCAGTTGGCTAAGCATCCAACTCAGGCTCAGGTCATGATCTCATGATTGTGAGTTCGAGCCCCCTCCCTGACCCCGTCAGGCTTTGTGCTGACAGCTCAGAGCCTGAAGCCTGCTTCATATTCTGTCTCTCTCTCTCTCTATCCCACCCCTGCTTGTGCACTATGTCTCTCTCTCAATTATAAATAAACATTAAAAAAAAATTTTTTTAAGACCAAAAGAACTATAAATAAATATTTAATTCTAGTTAATATATTTGTTTCTTTTTTGCAGTGGTATGCATTAACAATTCTGAAACTGCTTTCGTTACAACGAAGAATTAAGCAAATGAGGAAATATGCTGAGGACCATGAGAGTCGCCTTTCCTGCTGTTAGAGAAAGGAGTTCCAAAAGTGGAAAGAAGAAAGACTAGAAAGAACTCTATGGGTTTTGACTGAAATTATGGGTATCAATATGAACCCATGATTTCTAACAGGTAGATACAAATATAGGTGTGTGTGTGTAAGTTATTATCTAGCTTTGTATGCTGAGAATGACTAGTAGGAATGACAACCAGCAACCCTAGGACAGATATTCTA
The DNA here is from genome assembly GCF_024362965.1 of Panthera pardus. NCBI lineage: Eukaryota > Metazoa > Chordata > Mammalia > Carnivora > Felidae > Panthera > Panthera pardus. The sequence goes on along the minus strand of NW_026526765.1, from coordinate 30,034,482 downwards.
GTTTCTAAATTGCATTCTCCATTTAAGAGGAAACCAGACTCCTTGGAGAGAAGTTTGATTCTTGTTCAAACAACATGAACATGGAACATGTGGTTTACCAAAAAACAAGCAAGTGCAAAAATGATGGGGATATATTAAAGAATAAAGTGCAAGTTAAGGGACTTCCACTGGAACAATTAGAGCATCAAAATAAATAACAAAAGTAATAGATTAAATAGTAATAGTAAGGGGCGCCTGGGTGGCTCAGTCGGTTAAGCGGCCGACTTCAGCTCAAGTCATGATCCCGCGGTCCGTGAGTTCGAGCCCCACGTCGGGCTCTGTGCTGACAGCTCAGAGGCTGGGGCCTGTTTCAGATTCTGTGTCTCCCTCTCTCTGACCCTCCCCCGTTCATGCTCTGTCTCTCTCTGTCTCAAAAATAAATAAACGTTAAAAAAAAATTAAAAAAAAATAGTAATAGTAAAAGCATTTACTAACTTAAGAACTCCTGGGTGAATATTAATAAATAAGTAAGAGAAAACTCTTCCTTACCATAGAAAAATCACCATTTTACAATCATCACAGTAATAATTGACCAGGCAAGAATCATCAATGGATGCTAAAACTAGAAGAGAAAAGTCTGGTAATGAACAGGGTATTTCCATGCTATCAAAATCTCCCTGGAAACTGCTTAATAATTACAAAGAGAAAATAGTAGAGAAGAGATCTGTTATTACACTACCTGAAACAAGTCATCCAAATTAACATCACCAGCACTGCGATGCACAGGTAGCACGTACTTCGCGATATGAGGACGCAAGAAGGACCCAATATTGTTTCTGTGACAGCCTTTCTAGAAATGCATACTCAAACTCTCATGATGAGGAAAACCAGACAAAATCAAATCCTACATCTCTTGCTACATATTTACAACTTCTACACATTTACAAAAGAAATGGCTTATAGTTTTCAAATATACCAAAGTTTCTTTTAACAAAGGCAGAGAACTATTCCCAATTAAAAGAGACAAAAGCCATGGCTACTGAACTGGTGGGAATATAATCAAAAAGGAGATTGTTGAGATAACCATGGACTACAGATTAAATAGTATTTCATCAATGTTAAATTCATAGTTATGTAAAAAGATCATATTATTATTAGGAAAACCACACTGAAGAATTTAGGAGTAAAGGAACATGATGTCTGCAAGTTATTTCAAAAGTCGGGGAATATTAAACGCACACACATAATTCTAATGTATGCGCAAATACGTATGAGTGTGAGTGAGGGGGGTATATTAAGTGTGGGGGATGGAAAGAGAAGGACAGAGTTTGTGTTAGCTGAGGAAGGAAGAGAGGAGGGGATGGGGGAAGATAAAGCAATGGGGCAAAATATGAACAACTGATGAATCTGAAAAAAGGGTATAAGGAAGTTCTAGGTACTATTCCTATAACTTTTCTGTTAATTTGAAACGATATCAAAATAAACACTTAAAAAAATGTCCTGGATGCTCTGTGAAGAAAAGCTTGTTGCAAAGTCAAAAGAGGAATTAAGAGGGCCACCTGGGAAGCCAGTGATGTGGTTCATCTGAACACTGACAGTCGCTTGGACTAGGGCACAGCAGTAAAGTGTTCAGAGGTAAGAAGATTTGGGATACATTTTAAAGAGAGAGAGACAACAGGTTTCCCTAAAGACCTGGATCTGGGCTGCAACCACAGATGAAGCCGAAGTTTGTGAATTAATCAAGCAACTGTTGTGTAAATGGGTGACTATATAAATAACACATCATTCTCTCTGGCCATGAAGAACATGAACTCTCTTCTGTGTTTAGGAAATTCCCCAAAATATGACTCTTGGTAAAAGACAGAGACTACCTCTCATAGAGAAGTGGAAAAGTCAGGCTCTATCTTTGCCAGCCTCCCTTACAGATGTGACACAGGAATGCAATCTAGCTCTGCCCATTACATTCCCTTGAGCTGTGACTTAAGGACAAGGGAGTGCTATCTTTCCCTGTTAGCTCATTTGGGCCACTGTAACAAAAATACCATAAACTGAGTGGCTTATGAACAATAAACATTTGTTTCTCACAGTTCTGGAAACTGGGAAGTTGAAGATCAAGGTGCCAGCAGATTTAGTGTCTGAACTCCCTAGTTCACAGAGGCCATCCTTTTACTATAACCTCATATGGTGAAGGGGTAAGAAAGGTTTCTTGGGACACTTTCATAGGGCACTAATCTCATTCATGACAGCTCCACTTTCATGGCCTAATCACCTTGCAAAAGCCCCACCTTCTAATACCATCACCTTGGGGTTACAATTTCAAAATATGAATTCTGGGGGATACTCGGTCTAAGGAGTAGTCTGGGGATGATTTTTGCCTTCTCTGTCTCCCGACTTGGGTTCTGGGGCAGTCCACAACTAACAACTGAGAGCAAGAGCAAACAAAGTTCCAAAAAATGGTTCCACTCTCCAGGGCATAGGGGTAGCAGTGGGGGTGAAAGGCCTGAGGAACAAAGTTCTTGTGATCTGACCTACCCTATGCCAGCCAAGCACAAGCAACAAAGCTACCAAGTCTCTCCTCAGTGTTGGCACCAGAAATGGAAGTAGTCCGAACAGGTTAAAGAATCGATTTTCTTCATTTCACACCAGCCAAGTGCCGGCTCTGGGGTGATACTTCTCATCCTCCCACCTAGCGGCAGTGGCCCTATGAGGTCATTACAGCAGATGAGTGCCAGTAACAAAACAGCGGCTGTTGTCTCAGTAAGAGGAGCAGCCCTTCATAGAAGATACTTGCTGGCTCTCCTAACCCAAACCAGGAAAAAGCCAGTAACAAAGAGGCATGGTGCCTCCTCCCCTGAACCAGAAGCAACAATGACAGCAACCGCTGTGCAGCACTTTTGACACTCCATGCTTTCTAGTAGGCCAGTATTAACAAGAAAGCAGATCACCTACCAACATATGTAGAATAGAATCCTTCTGATACTCTATGCTTTACCTCGGGAAAATGCCAACAATGGGTAGCCACACTGCCTTTCCCCACCAACACAGAGAAACAGCTGCTATGGGGGCGCCTGAGTGGCTCAGACAGTTAAGTGTCTGACTCTTGGTTTTGGCTCGGGTCATGATCTCACGGTTTGTGAGTTCAAGCCCCATATCAGGCTCCGCACTGCAGTGAGTAGCTTGCTTGGGATTCTCTCTCTCTCTCTCTCTCTCTCTCTCTCTCTCTCTCTCCATCCCTCCCCCACTCTCAAATAAATAAACTTTTTAAAAAAGAAAAAGCAGCTGCTGTGGGTTAGAGAAATTTTTATTTTTCACCTCAGTCCAGCTTTGCCAGGAGGCATAAGCTACAGTATGGGAACTGCTACAATGCATAAGAGTGATTTTCCAGCAAGAACATCAGAACAGAAACCCGTGAAAGACAGTAAAGGGAAAATCATAGGGTGAAGGGTTTAAAAAGCTGGAGAAAAATGTCCTTTAAATCTGTACAAAAAGTCCTGCACTCACTCCTGAGGTGTACTGTGTGAAACCTACCAGACTCAACCTAAGAAAAGCATTGAGAAGCGAACATGGTATGGACTAGCAGCCAGGGTCTATATGGATCCCTGGATAACATGTACATGGGGCAAACCAGAATAACATACAGATGCCTTGAAAATTAATACTGCAAGGAAAAACAGCTCACAGGAGGCAGGTCAGGATTTAGAGTCTAAAACTAATCAGGTTGACCCTCAGCCAAAAAAGCAACTTCACAGACAAACAAATGAAAACCCACCATTCTCTAGAGGTTTTGGACAGGACTCAGAATATCAGAACACAATATTCAAAATGTGAAAGATACAACCCAAAATTAATCATACAAAGAACCAGGAAAATCTAACCAGCTCCCAAGAAATAAGATAAAAGATGTCGACCACAAAATGACCCAAATGTTGCAATCAATATTTTAAGAAAAAGACTTAAAATCGGTGTTTATGACCAGGATACATAAAGGAAAGCAAACATATCTGAAACAAATGCAAAGATATAAAGTGACCAGCAAAGAAAAATAAACTATTAAAATGGAAACCTGGTCATATTGAAAAATAAAATAATGGGAATAAAAAATTCACTGTAAGGGCCCAATAGTAGAATGGATATGTCAGAGGAAAGACTCAATGAACTTGAAGACAGATTAATAGAAATAATTTAATCTAACAGGAAAAAATGAGCAGAATCACAGAAAGCGCTGAGACAATATCAAAAAGTTGAGTACTCATATTACATACGACTTAGGAGAAGACAGTCAGGTACAGACAAATATTTGAAGAAATAATAACTAAAAATTTCCCAAAAATGGTGAAGGAGGTAAATTTACAGATCCAAGAACTTCAGTGAATACCAAACAGGATGAACAAAACAAAAAATAATAATAATAAATAAATAAATAAATAAATAAATGTTTTAAAGCCTACGCCTTGACACATAATAAACTATTAAAGTCCAAAAGAGAAATAGGGGGAAAATTTCAAAAAGCAAATATAAAAAACAACACATTACATAAAGAAAAACAAATACTTGAATTACTGCATAAGTATTCAACAAAAATAAGGCCAGAAGACAGTGGACCAACATTTTTAAAGTGCTGACAGAAAAATACTGCCAAGTTAAATGTATAGAAAATGTACTTTGGGAATGAAGGTGAAATAAAGACACTGCAAGATGAAAGAAAACTAAGAGAACTTGTCACCAAAAGAAATGTGACAGAAATTGAAAATTGATCATAAATTTTATATGGAAATTCAAAGAGTAGCTAAGAAATTCAAAAATTATTTTATTATTTCAAGAATACTTACTATACAGTTGGACCCCTACTTCATACCATGCACAAAAATTAACTCTAAATGGATCACAGACCTAAATGTAAGAGCTAAAACTATAAAACCCTTGGAAGAAAACATAAGCATAATTCTCCATGACTGTGGGTTAGGCAATGACACTAAAGGCACAAAACAAAGGAAAAAATAAATTGAGCTTCATCAAAATTTAAAACTTTTGTGCTTCAAAAGACACCATCGAGAACATGAAAAGACAACCCAAAGAATGAGAGAAAATATTTGCAAATCATATATCTCATAAAGGACAAATATCTAGAATATATAAACTGTTAGAACTCAATAATAAAAAGACATATAACCCAATTTTAAAATGGGCCAGGATTTGAATAGACATTTCTCTAAAGAAAATTTACAAATGGCTAATATATACACAAAAAGATGTTCAACACAGACCACAGAGATACCACTTCGCACCCTCTAAGATGATTATTAAACAACAACAACATGAGAAACCACAAGTGTTGACAAGGATGTAGAAAAACTGGAACCCTCATACACTACTGGTGGGTAGGTAAAATGTTATAGACACTTTGGAAAACAGTCTGGCAGTCCCTCAAAATGTTAAACACAGAGTTACCATAGGACCCTAAAATTCCACTCCTAGGTATACATCTAAGAGAAATGACAGCATACCTCTGCACAAAAACTTGTACATGAATGTTCATAGAAGCATTATTCATAATAATAAAAAAGTGGAAACAGCACAAACGTCCATCAACTTGAGAAGAGATAAATGTGGTATATCCATACAATCGAATATTATTTGGCAATGAAATTAAATATTGATACAACATGGATAAATTTCAAAAACATGCTAAGTGAAAGAGCCACATATTGTATGATTCCATTTTCTGATATCCAGAAATGCCAAATCTATAGAGACAGCAGATTAGATTAGTAGTTGTGCAAGGCTTCAAGGGGTGGTAGACTTGGGGATGCTGGCTAAGGGACAGGGAGTATTTTATTTTTAATAGATTACTTCTTAGGACAGTTTTAGGTTCACAGCAATATTGAGAGGAAGGCACAGAGATTTTCCATAAAGCCCTTGCCCCCCACATGCATAGCTTTCCCCTATTATCAATATTCCCCATCACAGTAGTACATTTGTTACAACTGATGAACCTACACTGACACATCGTTATCATCCAAATGTCACAGTTCATATTCAGGTTCACTCTTGATTTCGTACATTCTATGGATCTGGACAATTTATACTGACACATATCCATCATTATAACATCATACAGACTAGTTTCATTGTCTTATCATACAGACTAGTTTCATTGTCTTAAAAATCTTCTGTGCTCTGCCGAATCATCACTCCTTGCCCCTTACCCCTGACAAATATTAATCTTTTTATTGTCTCCAATAGTTTCTTTTGGGGATGACAAAATGTTCTAAAATGGATTGTGGTGATGGCTGCACACTCCATGAATATACTAAAAACCACTGAACATAACGAACTAAATGAGTAAATGTTATGGTTTATATATTCAATCTCAACATTAAAAATTAAAAAAGAAAGACTACTTCAAGTGAAAGGGAAATAATTACAAAGAGAAACTGGAATATAAGCAATGAAAGGACAACAAAAGAAAGGATAAATACCTGAGTAAACAGAACAATATTTTTCACCTTTAACTTTTGTTGAGAACAAAAATTATTATCATTGCCTGATAGGATTTTCAACATATGAAAACGGAACATACAACAACTACATCAGGATTGGGGGAAGAGCCTATGTGGTTGCACAATTTCTATTTTTCACTTGATATGGTAAAATATTAATTCTAAGTAGATTATATATAATTTAATATATTTTTATAGTTCCCTAGAACCACCACTTAAAATACTATACAAAGAGCATAATTAAAATCCAACAGTTAAAAAAAATGGAATTCTAAAAATACTCAGATAATTTAAAAGAAATTAGGAAAGATGAGGCACTGAACAAAGAACAGAAAGAATCAAAAGTAATAAAATGGTAGAACTAAATCCAACCCTACCAATAATTACATTAAACTTAAAATGAGCTAAACACACCAATTAAAAGACAATGATTACCATCATACATTAAAACACAAGACCTATCAATTAACACTTCTTTCAGGAATCTGACTTGAAATACAATGACACAGAAAGATTAAAAACTAAGAGTCGAAAAAGATATAACAAGCACCTTGCCTCAGGGCCTTGCATTTGCTGTTCCTCTTTCTGCATGGCTCCTCAGATACCAATGTACCTGGCTCCCTGGAGGATCCTTTATCCAGACCTCACCCTGAATGCCAATCCCTCAGAGACCTTCCTGAGTACTCTATCTAAAGAAGTCACTCGTTACTTTCTATCCCCTTAATCTGCTTCTTCATAGCACTTATTACTCTCTGGTTTTGTTATACAGTATACGTTTTGCATATTTTCATGTGTCCCCACTGGCATATAAACTGCATGAGGGTTTTGCCTCCTAGACATTCAATAAATGTCTAGACACTCAATAAATGTTATTGAATAAATCAATACCAAAAGAAATATACCAAGCAAACAATAATTTTTTAAAAGCTTGAGGCGCGGCTGGGTGGCTCAGTTGGTTAAGCGATTAACTCTTGATCTTGGCTCAGGTCATGATCTCACGGTTGTCAGTTTGAGCCCTGCATCAGGCTCTGTGCTGACAGCCCAGAATCTGCTTGGGATTCTCTCTCTCCCTGTCTCTCTCTGTCCCTCTGGCACTTGAGCTCACTCATGCTCTCTCTCAAAACAAATAAAGCCAAAAAAAAAAAAAAGGCATGAGTGATTATATTAGCATCACACAAGGTAGACATCAGAACAAGAAAAATCGCCAGAGATAAGGAGGGACATTATATAATGATAAAAGGATCAATTTACCAAAAAGACAGAGCAATTGTAAGTATACATGCACCCAATACAACAGTTTCAAGACATGAAGCTAAAACTGAAAGAACTGAAAAGACCATGGAAAAAATAAGCACAAAGAAAATCAGCAAGTATACAGAACTCCATGAACTGACTTAACTTTATATAAACAGACTATTCTACCTGGCAACAGCAGAATACATATTCTTCACAAGTGCACACAAAACAGAAACTAAGATAGATCATATTCTAGGTCACAAAACAAACCTCACCAAATTTAAATCCAACCATACCAATAATTACATTAAACTTAAATGAGCTAAACATTCCCATAAAGGAATTAAACTAGAAATTTGTAACAGAAAGATGACATAAAAATCCCCAAATATTTGGAAATTAGATATTATGCTGCTAAATAATCCATCAGTAAAAGAGGTAGTTCCAAGGCAACTGAATGAAAATGAAAATATATCTCAAAATTTGTGGTACACAGCTAAAGCAATGCTTATAAGGAATATTATAGCACTACATGATTCTATTTAAAACAAGGGGCGCCTGGGTGACTCAATCGGTTGAGGGTCCAACTTCAGCTCAGGTCATGACATCGCCATTCACAAGTTCGAGCCCCACATCAAGCTCTGTGCTGGCAGCTCACAGCCTGGAGCCTGCTTCAGGTTCTGTGTCTCCCTCTCTCTCTGCCCCTCCCCACTCACACTCTGTCTGTCTTTCTCTCTCAAAACTAAATAAACATTAAAACAAGAATTAAAAAAAAGAAAAGATAAAACAAGTCTCTAATTAAAGCATCCACCTTAAAATACTAGGAATTCTAAAAAGAAATAGGAGAGGCAAGCAAAAGGAAAGAAAGCTAAGAACAGAAATCAATGTTGAAGACAGAACTACAACAAAGAAATACAAATGAATGAGACTTAAAAAAATTGCTCTTTGAAAAAAAAATCAATAAAATGGGAAAACTTCTTGCTAGACCAAGAAAAAAGAGAAGACACAAATTGCCAATATCAGGAAAAAGAGAAAAAATATGAGCAATGACCTTAAAGAAATATTACTAATAATTCTATGTACATAAATTTGCAACTTAGAGGAAATGGACCAAGTCCATGAAAGTCATAACCTATCCTATCTCAACACAAGAACAAAGAAATAACATGAATAGTCCTGTACTTATCAAATAAATTGAATTCATAGTTTAAATTTTTTGAAAACAGGAAAAAGAAAACTCCAAGCTACACTGGCAAATTCTACTAGACGTTTTTAAGTGATGCCATTTATAATGGCTAAAAAAAAAAAAAAAGTAAATTTTAAGTGTAAATTAAGTATGAATTTAATAAAATCTGTTCAGGTGCTCTATGCTAAAAACTATAAAACCTGGAAAAAGAAAAAAAAAAAGACCTAAATAAATAAGAGATATACTGTTGTTGATGGACTGAAAGACTCCAAACAGTTAAGATGTCAATTCTCTCCAAATGATCTTTAGATTCAAAATAATTTCAAACAAAATCACAGCAGGGTTCTTTGTGTATATAAACAAGATGACTGACTCTAAAATGTATGTGAAAAAGAAACTAAAATAGCCCAAAATCAAAACTACAATGAGATATATCACCTCACACCTGTCAGAATGGCTAAAATCAACAACACAAGAGACAACAGGTGTTAACAAAGATGAAGAGAAAAATGAATCCTCATGCACTGTTGGTGGGAATACAAACTGGTGCAGCCACTATGGAAAACAGTAAGGAGTTTCCTCAGAAAGTTAAAAGCAGAACTACCCTATGATCCAGCAACTGCACTAGTTACCCAAAGAATACAAAAACATTAATTCAAAGGTATACATGCACCCCAATGTTTATAGCAGCATTATCAACAATAGCCAAACTATGGAAGCAACCAAAGTGTCCAGTGACTGAATGGATAAAGAAGATGTGGTATATACACACACACAATGGAATATTACTAAGCCATAAAAATGAATGAAATCTTGCCATTTGCAGCAACATGGATGGAGCTAAAGAGTATAATGGTAAGCAAAGTAAGTCAGAGAAAGACAAATACCATATGATTTCACTCATATGTGGGATTAAGAAACAAAACAAATGAACAAAGGGAAAAAAAGAGACAGAAACCAAGAAACAGACTCTTAATTATAGTGAACTGATGGTTACCAGGCGGATGGGGGAATGGGTGAATTAGGTGATAAGCATTAAGAAGTGCACTTGTTATGATGTGTGTGTTGTATAGAAGTGTTAAATCACTATATTGTACACCTGAAATTAATATAACACTGTATGTTAACAAACTAGAATTGAAGTAAAAACTTAAAAAAAATAAGAAAGAAACTGGAGCGCCTGGGTGGCACAGTCAGTTAAGCATACGACTCTTGATCTCAGGTCATGATCTCACGGTTCATGAGTTCGAGCCCCACATGGAGTTGCACACTGACGGTGCAGAGCCTGCTTGGGATTCTGTTTCTCCTTCTCTCTGCCCCTCCCCTGCTTGTTCTGTCTCTCTCTCTTTCTCTCTCTCTCTCAATAAATAAATAAACTCTAAAAAAAAAAAGGAAAAAAAAAAAGAAAGAAACTAAAATAGCCCAAACAACTAAAACAAAGAACAAAGTTAGAGCACTCACACCACCAAATTTTAAGATATCCTACAAAGGTGCAATAATCAAGGCAGCGTGGTATTAGTGAAAGGGTATACACATAGCAATGGAACAGAATAGAGAGTCTCAAAATAAACTTTATCAAATGTCATCAATTTATATTTGAACAAATATGCAAAGGCAATTCAGTAAAGAGGGGTCAGTCTTTTCAACTGATGATACTGAAATAACTGGTCATTTATATGCCCAGAAAAAAAAAAAAAAAAAAAACCTTGACATATTTCTCACTCGTTATACAAAAATCAGCTCAAAATGGATCATAGAATGAGTGTAGAACATTAAAGAGTAAGACTCCTATAAGAAAAATGGATGAAAATCTTTGTGACACTAAGTTCGGCAAAGTTCTTTGACCAAACCCAAAACATGATCCATAAAAGAACTGATAAACTGAACTTCATCAAAATTTTAAAAATTTTACAAAGAGAATGAATAGACCAGGCACACAATGGGAGAAAATATTTACAAGTCACATATTTGAAAAAGGATATACACCCAGAATATTTTGTGAACTCTCAAGAACAATAAGAAAAGATTCCCTACTCCCCCAAAATAGGAAAAAAAATTTTTTTAATTAAATGTACGCTGCACCAAAGAAGATATAAAATAAAGACAGCAAACATGAAAAGATGTTCAACATCATCAGTCTTTTTTTTTAATGTTTATTTATTTTTGAGACAGAGAGAGACAGAGCATGAACGGGGGAGGGTCAGAGAGAGGGAGACACAGACTCTGAAACAGGCTCCAGGCTCTGAGCTGTCAGCACAGAGCCCGACGCGGGGCTCGAACTCACAGACCGCGAGATCATGACCTGAGCCGAAGTCGGCCGCTTAACCGACTGAGCCACCCAGGCGCCCCAACATCATCAGTCTTTAAGGAAAGGCAAATTAAAACAACTAACTGCCATTAAAGACCTGTAAGAATGCTAAATTCCAACCACCTGACACTTCCAACCTCCCAGCTGCTGGCAAGGAGGCAGAGCACCAGGACCTCTCATTCACTGCTGGTGGGAATACAAAACAGCACAAACCATTTTGAAAGATATTGGCTGATCTGACCATATGAGATAGCAACCACACTCCTAGGTATTAACTCCACTGATTTAAAATTTTATGCCTACGCAAAACCTACATGCAAATGTTAATGGCAACTTTATTCATACAACTCTGTTGGCAAAACACATTGGACAATGGGGCAGATGTGAGATGTCAGGGAAGAGAGGAGTCAAGTAGAACTCAAAGGTGTTTCAGCTGATCAGCTAGTGAGTGATGATGTCATTTACTGAGATAAAGATGACTGCAGTAGGAGGATGTGTAGAAAGAAAAGTCACAATTTCCTTTTTGCGTATTTTGTGTTAAGATGCCTATTATACATCCAGGTGAGACTGTGAAGTAAGTAGTTGGTCATACTGGGCAGGTGAAAAAACAGGCCAAGAAACATAAATTCATAAGTCATCAGTGTCTATACATGACATTTAAAGCTGATATGGGAAACAAAGGCAAAAGAAAAACTTAAATTTCCTTGTAACTTAACAGTCCATTCACAAGCCCTTGAAATAGGCAGAGTGACCTTCCCCTGGGGGCTCAGCTGCCTAAATGTTGACACTTTGCTAAGGGCAAAAGGCAATCTTAGCTTAACATTATCCTAACCTCCTAGGATCCTGTGAGTCTACTTTAAACATAAAGGAATTCCTTTGGAAACTTCTTCCATCTTTACCCCGCAAGATATACGTTAGTAATCATCCTCCACACACATGACCCACTGATACACATCTGAAGGTCTCATGACTGAGGGTTTGCTAGACAGTAATAAATGACCTTTTCCTAACAACAGCTAGCCCCCTCAGGGCCATGGAAACCTTGTCTTCAAAATTGCTTAGAGGCTTGTACTGTCCCTAACCCCCTCAACCTGACGGTATATAATCAGTCACCCAACACAACCCCAGTGCAGCTCTTTCTACCCACAGGTCCTGTCCCCGTGCTTTATTTTATTTTATGGGGGGGGGCTTTAAAATTTTTTTTTTAATTTTTAAATTTTTTATTTATTTTTATTTTTTTTAATATGAAATTTATTGTCAAATTGGTTTCCATACAACACCCAGTGCTCATCCCAACAGGTGCCCTCCTCACTTTTTTGCTCCAAAGACATCCCAAGAATTCTTTCTTGACTGTTTGCTCCGAACCCCGGCGTTTCCACATCAAAACCGTGTGACCAGATGAGATGAATCAGGAAGCAGATGTAAATACTAGAGAGGGTTCAGTATGAGCTGGACACCCCAACATTCGGATGCTGGAGGACAGAGGAGGAGCAACAAAACCAGAGTGAAAAGGAACACGAAATGAGGTAAGAAGAAAACTGGGAGAGCACAGCAAATCAGAAGTCAGGTACGAAGGTGTTTCAAGAAGTGTAGTGATCAACTGTGTCAAAAGCTGCTGAGAGTTATGGATGGCATCATGAGAACTGAGAACTGCCCACGAGATATGGCATGATGGCAAGCCACCATGAACAGAGAAGTGAGTTAGGTTCCCTTCAATTCTGTGTACCTAAGATATTGAAAGCTAATAATTAGTTGATTGGCTGATAGATTAAAATACATAGGATTATCAGGGGCCCCAGTAATCTCTTTCCAAAACAGAAATTTGTCAGACTATGCTTATTTAAGAAAAAAAAATAATTTCTAATGCCTAGCAGTAAACAGCTATCTAGTCTAGTTTCACCCCATTAAATATGTGCCTCTATAGCAGGAAAACAGCTCATGATTTGCAATTAAAGGAACACCCCAATAAACCAAGACATACATGCCTGGCTCTGAGGACTTAGAATCTAACTGCCTTGGCTTCCTCACTCTTGCAGACTACTCCATACGTGCATCCTCCTCTGCTTAACTGAGTCCATCTCCCCTGACGTCTCTGCCTGGCCCTGCAATCTAATGGTTGGTATGCTTACCTCCCAGCCAGTTCCTACTTTACCATTTTCCTCTCCCACACCCAGACTCAGGGATTCTACAGAGAGATGCTGCTCGGTCCAGTGCTTAGAACATCACTTCCTATACTTTGAACAGCAACCCAACAACTCACCAACACCATGAAGGTCTTAATGGCAGGCCCCAGAAAACAGGTCTTTTACTGACATTTGTTGATTAAAGTTAAAATAGCATCTTGTAATATAAAGGATATTTTTTAAGAGGACCAAAAAAAAAAAAATGATCTCTATTACAGAAGATATTAAGGTAAAAGGACATGAGGTCACCTTAGCTGTTGAGTATCCAGAATACAAACACAAATAATAGGTTAAACTGTAAAACATCTAAAAGACTATGAATGTTGTTTCTTGTTTGTAAAGATAGGAGCATGACAAAGGCAATGGGAATGTTAAGTACCCTTGTGTTAAAACAGTGACCAAAATTAGTCATAACAAAAATCAAGTTCAACTAAGGATTCTTAAATGGATCTAAACAGATTCAGTACTATGGCTAACATTAGCGGAAAAAATTTTAAAGTGACACCTATTAAAGAACAGCCAGTGACAAAAACAGTTTTTCATCAAATAAACTAGTTTTTCTTTTTTCCTGTATCTAAACATAGACACTCCTGAAAAAAATCCCTTCATTTAACAGACTTAACTGGAAATAGCCTAGAAGAATTAACCATCCATTTTTTCTCATAAATACGTTATGCTTTCCCTGAAAAGAGGACATTACTGAACCATGATCAATATTGGTTTCCTCTAAACACACACACACGCAGATGGGGGACAATCGGCGGGGGTGGGGATGGGGGCGGGGTGCTGATTTATACTATTCTGCACATACTCTTATGGCTACCACATAAGAAAAGCTGTAAAACAGTTGCCCTGATGCACTGCCATCTGTAGTCACTGAATGAGGTGAGGCTCTGTGACCCACCAAAATGAAAGTACCCATCTCTTTCTCATGGTGAGCTAACAGGCAACTCACATGATGAAAAGAAATGCAGCTGAGAATACAGTGTGAACTTCGATCCAAAAGTTCTTCACCAGAGTCCATTCATAGGCTGTTTTAGGAATCACCAAAGTTCCTAAAATTGTCAGCAAAAATCTGTGTGCATATATTTTGCTGCAGAAAACATTTACAGCTTTAGTGCAGGAGTTGGCAGACTTTTTCTGTAAAGGGCCAGATAATGAGTATTTTAAGTTTTGTGGGCCACATGGTCTGTGCTGCAACTATTTAACTCTACCACTGTAGCACAAAAGCAGGCACAGACAATAGTAAATAGTAAATGAACAGGCATAGCTGTTTCCAATAAAACTTTTATTTACAAAAACAGGGTGCAGGCTGGATTTGGCCCATGGCTGTAGTTTGCTGACCCCAGTTATATTCCATCCATACTCTTAGTCATTTTCTTCTTTAATCAAAGACTCAAGTTCAGTCTTTCTAGTTCCTGAGCAATTTTAAAATCCATTTGAACGTATTCAAGACATAACTTCAGTCTTCTTTGATCTACTTAACTCCAATGACCTCTTCTAACACTTTTCAACAGCCCCAACTATGGCTAACTCTGCCATTACCACAGATAGTTCCTTTTCTGAAACCATGAGTTTCCAATATTTATTGTTTTAACAAATGTTTTTCAGCTGATATGTGCTAGGCTCTAGATATTCCATTTACTGGTCACATAACTTTCTATCTTCCGGTTCAACTTTTTTTTTTTTTTTTCAATATCAACCACTCCTTAGGCATACACCTGAGAGTCCTCTTGCTTTACCTACAATGAACAATCTTTATTCTGGAATAACTCCCTCCTCCCCCATCATTGTATTCCATTCAAACATCCAGCCTCCCAAATAAGATTCAGGAGTATCATACAAATACACAGAATGACTGTCTCTGCAAATCTACATTCTATAGCCCTTAATGTCCCACATTTCTTCTAGGCATTTTTTTCTCACAACCCTCAATAGCTATTCGAAGTCTTTACTATTGTACTGAAGGCTTCATCACAACAACTCCCAACACAAAATTAATGACCCTGCCAGTAGTTTCCTACCTAAGACCCACAGCCTACAAACAACTGTGGGTATGAGCCCTCCACAACCCCTCCATTCCCAGTGTAAATATATTCCCTCCTCTCACTGAAAGCCAACTCCTGCCTGCTCTTATGCATGATCACAACCACTACCACCTTCTCATGTACTTGCATTATTACCTGGGATGTTTGGTTTTTGCAGGACTGTATTAGTTATGTATGCTGTGTAAGAAATCACCAAACTAAACTAATAAATTGGAGGTGGTTTAAGCCCCTAACAGTTTTGGAGGTCAGAAGTCCATCGCAACGTAGCTGAATTCTTTGCTTAGGGTCTCACAGACTGAAATCAGGATGGTGATAGGGCTGCATTCCTCTCTGGAAGCTCTGGGCAAGAATCTGCTTCCAAGCTCATTAGGTTGCTGGCAAAATCCAAGTTCCTTGTAATTGCAGGACTGAGATGCCCATTTCCTTGCTGTCAGCTGGGGGCTGCTCTCAGTATCTAGAAGCTGTGTGCCTTCCTTGCCACATGAATTACTCCACCTTCAAAGCCAGCAAATGAGAATCCTTCTCATGTTGAATCTAAATTAGACAAAAGTCATGCCTGCAAATGTTTGCAAAATAATCCCCTCTTTATCTATAACTCCTTTGAAATGGCTAAGGAGTAATATCCCTAAGCTTCCTAGGGGTCGCCTGGTTTGGTTAAGAAAATCTGTGAGGCCCACATTAATTTCTTGAAAAAGCCTTTAGTATAACTAAGTAATCTGACCCTATGATCTTTCTGAGGTTTGAGCAAAAGGTTATATATACACCCTTGGTTCCTTCTCTGTACCAAACTTTCAGAAGCAATTTCTTCATTTTAACATTATTTACCATCTGGATAGGCTCAAAACAAACTAAATCATCTAGTCCTGGTACCTCTCTAATAAAACTTCTTTCCATTTAACTTTATTCTCTCATATATTACTATAAGCAGCAAGAAGAAAGCAGGCAGTACCTTCAACACTTTGCTCAGAAATCACCTTAGCTATATCTCCAACTTACTCATGTAGGTCTGCTTACATCTTCAAAGCCAGCAACAGAGACTCTCCCTCAGGTCAAATCCCTCCCACACCTCAAATTTCTTTTGTCAGGAACAGCCCAATCCCTTTAAGGGCCCACCGGATTAGACAGGATCCACTGAAGATAATCCTCCTTTCTCAGCTATGCCATTCAATATAATCTAACCATAGGAGTGTCGGGTCCTGCTCATAGTTCACAACCATACTCGAGAGGAGGAGCAGGAATCTTGGGGGCCATCTTAGAATTCTGTCTACAACCATGACTATGAGTGTAGCAATTCTGAAACTACTTTCTATGTGTGGTAGCAATGAACAAATGAATTACTATAGTGATGATATTAGAAGCCAAACTTCTCACTGTTGAAGAAGTGAAATACAAATATAGAATGGGGAAAGGCTGCGAAGTTAGATTAGAATTACTTCATAGATCAGTGTGAATTCATGATTATATATTTATATGTATATAATATATATTTTATATATTTATATATTTTTTATATTTTATTATATATTTTATATTTTATATTATATATATATATATATTTATATTATATATATAGGGGTGGGTTTTTTTGGTTATTTGGTTTATCTCCCATCCCAGCTCTCTCTCCTGAAATAGTCTAGAAGCAATGGTGCCCCAGCATCAGTGAACATATGCAGTGCCAGGATCTAGATTTGTAAACACAATTCCCTATTAAAAGGAGCCATGGATCAATAGAGAAATGGGTAACATTAGAGCAGGAAAAGTACAAGACGAGCCAGGAACATTTTGTTGTGCCAGAATGTAACAAAGTACCCCAAAAGTGATGGGGATATGTCAAAAGGACAGAAACCAGTGTTAGGGAGTTTCTATTAGATAAAAAGGTCTGGAAATATTCAGAAATTGGAAAGAAACACAATGTGCTTCAAATCACTGCACTTTGGGGGAGTTTATATTTGTGGTTAAAACCATCAGTTAAAACTGCTTACAGAAACAAAAATATACCTAGAATTCACAGTTTAAAATGTTTTACTTCTTAGGAAACAGTATTTCCCATTAAAAGGATATGACTAAAATGTTTCATCTCCAAATAATAGCAGCAAATTTTTGGAGTGGCTGGAGATCAGAATAACTACATGTACTATTCAAATATAAATAAATATTTAAAAACATGTTTTTCCTGTAATTATTTATAAAGCTTCTAATTTCCATAATTAAAGGATATTCAAGGAGAAATTGCCCAATTAAAGATCCAAGCATTCTAGGGTCCCTGAACCTATCCTCTACCACGTTAGTCATGTAATTAAGAAAGAAATGTAACAGAATTGTTTTGATGTTGAAGAGAAAAGGGTTGAAGACAATCCAAGGGAAATGCACTTAACAATATCAACTCTAGATGAACTGACAAAAGGAAGTTTAATAAGTGAAACTCTAAGATAATCACAGGCATTCATTTATTATCATCTATGAAAACACCTTTTAATTTAACTTAATACTGATTTGTTATAGAGTTTTGATGTACAGGAATACTTCTCAGTGAGGGCTAGAAATTTAATAGTCACACATTTGTGGGATCTAGGCCAAACAGCCCCATTTGAGTCTCAGGCAAAGTGTGTGTGTGAGACTTCAAAGTAAGAGAGGAAAACACTTTCTGATTGGAAGTAACGTACCAAAATTCTGGTTTAGAATAAATGAGTTTTAGATGACAATATAATTAAGATTTTAAAGTATGCTTTTGAATAGTTTAAAGGTTGATTCCTCCTTATCCTTGTCCTACTTTCTTAATGTTAAAAAAGAGACAACAGGGGCGCCTGGGTGGCTCAGTTGGTTAAGTGTCCGATTTTGGCTCAGGTCATGATCTCACAGTCGGTGAGTTCGAGCCTCACCTCGGGCTCTGTGCTGCTGAGTTCAGAGCCTGGAGCTTGCCTGGGATTCTGTGTCTCCCTCTCTCTCTCTCTCTGCCCCTACCCCATTCACGTTCTGTCTCTGTCTCTCAAAAAATGAATAAACATTAAAAAAAATTTTTTTTAAAAAGAGAGAGACAACAGGCGCAAAATGGAATCACTTATGTTAAACCAATAGCACCAAAAAGAAACTTAATACCTAACCTAAGTACTGTTTCAAACTCTCCCAGGAATGTAATCTTAACCAGAAAGTCTGGAATTTCCTGATCAACACCAGTGAGGTTATCCAACTAATAGACCCGTTTGTTCCCCCAAAAGGAAGGTATAACCTTGCTGGAAATAATCCTTTTTTTCCTATTTATAAGTTTCTTGTCCTACCCTCTGCCTTTGAAAACATTCCATTTTGTACATCTCATAACTTCTTTAGACTACTTGCTAGAAGAGATGCTGCCCAATTCACAAATCATTGAAGAAAAACAATGAGAGCGACAAATTTACTCAGCTGGATTTCTTTTGGATTTAACACTATTCGCCTGAACCTAAAAGAAGTAAGATCCCATTTTCCCCACGTACAATAATCAATAATCCCATGAACTCCAGACCAACGTTCTTCATGTTTAAAACACACACACACACACACACACACACACACACAGCAGGACCCGATTTACAAAGTATATCTTATGAAAAACTTGAACACATAAAACAGACAAAACTGGAACTCCTCTGGCTGAAGTGAGAACCCCCCTGCCCCTCACCCCCATCCCCAGGCCTCTCCTTGCACCTTACTGCAGCCCCTGCGGCACTCACAACATAAGTCCAAGACGGCAGAACATACAAAACGTGACTCCAAGCAATAACTGATGTAAAGGTTCTGCTATCATCAGAAAAAATGTTTTTCAGATGCATAAGGAAAATACAGAATACAGAAACCAAAATGTTCTCAGTGATTATATTTGGATAGTAGAATTATGAGTAATTTTTTCTTTTCCAAATTTTCTATTATTGACAGGAATTACTGTTAGAAACCCAATAAACTTTATTTTTCCAAGATGTAAATGTAACTATTCTTCCTGTAATGCACGGTGTTGTAGTATACAACAGAAAAAAGCATTTCTTTACCACTGTGACTATACTTAAAAATACACACACATATACACACAGTGATGTAAAGATTAGAGATACAAATTTAACAATATAATTAGAAAGGCCTGTTTATATTTAAAGTACATAATATTTTAATCACAACAGATCAGATATATTTAATTGTTTCCTTTAATGTCCTATTCACTGCAATTTCCAGTAAAGCCACAAGTTACTAATTACTCTTGGAATCAGAAAAGAGGTTAAAAAGTTAAGGAAAAAAAGTGTCCTATGAAATCTACTACTTTCAAACAATAATTCTTGCATTTCCAAAACCCATTACTCAAGCCAAAGACTGCAATTAAGATACCAGTAACATTTCCTAGACAAGTAAATAGTCAATTAATTACATCTGCTTCTAGGAAATGGAAAGAGTAAATATTAACCATGATTTTGAAATCAAAACGGAGATATTCAGCAAAGTGGGAGAAGTTATAGTACATGGTTACAATATATAGAGATTTTTGCACATTGGTAACTAAAATTTTTTCCCAGTTTTATTGAGAAATAATTGATATACATCACTGTATAAGTTTAAGGCATATAGCATGATAATATGATTTACATGTATTATGAAATGATTATCACAATAGGTTCAGCTAACATCCCTCATCTCATATAGATACAATATAAAAAAGAAAAAAGTAAAAAAAAAAAAAAAAAAACTCTTGTGACGAGAACTCTTAGGATTTACTTCCATAACAACTTTCCTGTATATCATACAGTATTATAGTCATAACGTTGTACATTATTATACCCCTAGTATTTATGTACCTTATAACTAGGAATTTGTACCTTTTGACTACCCTCCTCCAATTCCCTCATCCCCCACCTTCAGCCTCTGGTAACCACATGTCTGATGTCCTTTTCTGTGAGTCTGCGGTTTTTGGTCGGGCAGGGAATTGTTTGTTTGTTAGGTTCTACATATAAGTGAGATCATATAGTATTTGTCTTTCTCTGCCTGGCTTATTTCATTTAGCATAATGCCTTGAAGTTCCATCCATGTTGTTGCAAATGGTAGCATTTCCTCATCTTTTATGGCTGAATAATATTCCACCCCATATATGTGTGTGTGTGTGTGTGTGTGTGTGTGTTACCACAACTTCTTTATCCGTTTATCCATCCATGGACACTTAGGTTGTTTCCATGTATTGGTTGCTGCAAACGATGCTGCTAATCATGGAGGTGCAGATATCTTTTAAAATTCATCTTTTCATTTCCTTTGGATATATTCCCAGAAGAGGAATTGCTGGATCATATGGTAGTTCTATTTTTAACTTTTTTTGAGGATCTTCCATACTGTTTTCCACAGTGGCTACTCCAATTTACAATCTCACCAATACTGCACAAGGGTTCTCTTCTCTCTACATCCATACCAGCATTTGTTATCTCCTGTCTTTTTGATAATGGCCATTCTAACAGGCACGAGGTGATATTTCACTGTG
Organism: Panthera pardus; assembly: GCF_024362965.1. Taxonomy (NCBI): domain Eukaryota; kingdom Metazoa; phylum Chordata; class Mammalia; order Carnivora; family Felidae; genus Panthera; species Panthera pardus. Next base: position 30,013,557 of record NW_026526765.1, on the reverse strand, counting down.
GTTTTAATTTGCATTTCCCTAATGACAAGTCATGTTGAGCATCTTTTCGTGTACTTGTTGGTCTTTAGTACATCTTCCTCAGAAAATGTCTATCCAGGTCCTTTGCTCATTTTTTAATTGGGTTCATTTTCTTTTGCTTTTGCTGTTGAGCTGTATGACTCTTCACATATTTTGGACATTAACCCTTATCAGATATATAGTTTGCAATTAGACATAGAAGGAACCAATCGCAACATAATAAAGGCCATACATGACGAGCTGACAGCTAACACCATACTCAATGGTGAAAGATTAAAAGCTCTTCATCTAAGATCAGGAACAAGAGACAAGGGTGTCCACTCTCATCACTCTTATTTAAGACAGTATTGGAAGTCATAACTAGAGAAATCAGGTAAGAAAAGAAAATATATCAAAATTGGAAAGTAAGAGGTAAAATGGTCTCTATTTCTATTGCTAAATACAGAAAATCTTAAAGACTCAACAAAAAAAATTCTTAGATCTAATCAATGAATTCAGTAAAGTTGCAGGACACACAATTAACATTTAAAAAATCAACAGTGCGGGGCGCCGAGGTGGCTCAGTCAGTTAAGCGTCTGACTTCGGCTCAGGTCATAATCTCACAGTTTGTGAGTTCCAGCCCCGCATCAGGCTCTGTGCTGACAGCTCAGAGCCTGGAACCTGCTTTGGATTCTGTGTCTCCCTCTCTCTCTGCTCTTCCCCCACTCATACTCTGTCTCTCTCTCCCTCAAAAATAAATAAAACATTAGAAAAAAAACAACAGTGCTTCCATACACTAACAAAGAACTTCCTGAAAAAGAAATAAAGAAATCAATCCCATTTACAATAGCACTAAAAACAATTAAACACTTACGAATAAACTTAACCAAGGAGGTAAAAGGTAACTCTGATAACTTAATATTTTAATTTTAATTTTTTTGTGTTTCTACATAGATTTGTTATCCATCCTTGTCCTACTTTCTTAATCATCTTATTATATGCACTATAAGTCTGAGACTGCAGAAACAGCCAGCAAGAGAACTAAACAGATTCCTTTCTTCTTGAAATTTTGTCAGCTAAAACTTAAATCCACAAAGTCTTAGTCTTTTTATAATGTAAGAAATCCCTGAATGGCTGAAACAATTAAGAAGAGCTTAGAGACTGGCAAAAACTTTTCTTCCTCATACTCTTTAAGAACTATTGTCTATGGTAAATACAAGCTAAAAAGAGAATAAATAGGAGTTTTTTAAGGTTTCATTTCCACAAACCAGTTTTTTAAAGTTCTGGATTCCCAAAAGTTTCAAAGAAAGCAGATAAAAGCAGAACTAACTGAGTTTAAGATATGGACAGGGACCTATATCCCTATCTGCTTTCTTTCCTTACCACCCTCACTCTCACAACATCATCTTTGGTGGAATCCTAGGGACACTGACTTTAAGGAGAGACAAATGAGAAATTCTAGTGGAATACATGAAAAAAAAGAAACTACTGAAGCCACCATTGCAATATAATTGTATGCTTAAATTATATTTGAATTGTTTGAATCATCTAACATATACTGGGTACTTAATACAATTAGTCAAGGGGCATCTGGGTGGGTCAGTCCGTTAAGCTGAAACCGACTCTTGGCTTCAGCTCAAGTCCTAATCTCTCGATCTCGTGTGTTCGAGCCCCATGTCAGGCTCTGGGCTGGCAGCTCGAAGTCTGCTTGGGATTCTCTGTCTCCCTCTCTCTCTGCCCCTCCCCTACTTGTACTGTCTCTCTCTTTCAAAATTAAAATAAACTTAAAAAAAAAAAAACTAACTAAAACTATGCATGAGGCTGGGATCCTCATTAGGGTTGAGAGGCACTTCACTGGGGTTCAATAGAAGGCAATTTGAAACACAGTATATTTATTTATTCCAATAGGTCAACCAGGGCATGTAAAGTAGATTACAGTCAAATCTCCTTATTTGTAGTAGTTACGGTCTATAAAGTTCTGTAAACACTGAATTATCAAATACAGGGTTGGGTTCCTGTAAGCCTCTGGTCACATTTTCATCAAGCAATCAATACATAGCTTTGTTTATGTTTTTGTTTAAGGACAACCATATAATAATATATATTTCTGATTCATAAACATTGAACTCATAGCCAACAGCACTGTAAGTCGTGCCTGAATGAAGCTTATCTAACATATGTATTCTCTCTAGGGCACATCATGGACTTCTTACACTTAGGAACACCAGACAATGCTACAGCACTTCAGCACTACACTTGGGGGCCATTGTAAACAGCAAAATCACCAACAAAAATTGCCCAAATAAGAAAAACGCAACACTACATAGATCACAGAAAGGATACTTGATTACAACGTGAGCTGAAACAAGAAAAAAGAGCATCAGCTTTTTCAAATTCTTTTTTGCCACTCTGTACATATGCACGTCTGCAAATGACCATAAAAGCACTGTGTACTGATTTCGGGGTTACAAAAAATTTTTAGCAAATAGGTGAGCTTGCAAATACAGGAACAACAAACAATCAGGACCCACTGTATTTTCTTAAGACAATCAAATCTCATATAAGATTTTGATTTAGTTACAAACCATGATTAGTGTTTTAGAAGAAGGTACTAAGACAGATAGGGAAAGAAAGAGTAAAAATCAAAATTAAAATTGAGGCTCAAACTTCTGCATCAATTATATCCACTGACACTGTAATGTATCTGTGATAACTTGCATTATTGTTCCCAATCCATCACCCCTCCTGCATCCTCCGGCTTTGGCATGTGATACTGCAGCTCCTCTCACTAAAGACCTGAGCATATTTCTCCACTGTACCGATGTTACCCACAGTCATGTGATTTGCTCTGGCCAATGGAACGCCTGTGGACATATGAGCAAAGACTTCAAATGTGCTTCCAGATTTGGGGTTTCCCTCTTGTGTTTCTGCCATCACCATGAGAAAAACATGCCCTCAGGAAGTTTGCGAGTACAAGCGGGAACAGAAACACATGGAACAGACCTAGCACTAACTGGAGCTTGGAGCCAAGCCCAGCCATCCCAAAGATATGTCAGCAATTATAAATAAGCCATTAAGTTTGATAGGACTTATGCTGCTATAGTTAATTGGTATTTACTGTAATTTTAAGATATTATCTCACTAAAAATCTTTATTTAAAAGGTTGATGAGACTCTTTCATTCTTGTCCTAAGCCCTAGTACATAGTAAGTTTGTGCTATGTTGTTTATAAAGATGGCTACATCCATATCTCCCCGCCCACATGATCTTTTATGTGATCTTGTCATTCAACCACCAAATGGTAGAATCTATCTCCCCTCTCCTCAAATTTGCACTGGCACTATGATGCTACATAAGATTTGAAGCCAGACCTTATAAAATCCAAAGTTTCCATATCCATCCTTCATGGAACCCAGTCATCAAGCAAGAAGTCAAACCCCACTAAGTCCACCACACTGTGAAAAAAGCCCAAACTAGACATGTGGAAAGAGAAAGTGGGAGAGACAGAGAGAGAGAGGGGGCACGCACGCAGGCACATGCACATAGTCGGGAAGTGGGGAGTGCTGGGAGCAGGATAGATACCATGGGGTAGAGCACCAACCATAAACCATGTGAATGATGCATTTTGAAACTTAAAACCATCCTAGTGCCCCAGCTGACACTATATGAAGCATAAGAACTTCCTGATCAATCCACAGAATTGTGAGAAACAATACAGTGTTTAAAACAAGACACTAATTTTTAGGATGAATTATAGCAACTCAAACAAGTTGTTAACAAATGTGTGCCAAATTAATTAAATTCACTAAAATATTGTTTAATGCTTACCTTGGTGTTCGCCATGTCCACAATATACTGGTCTCCCTTTATACATTCCATTACTTCAAAACCATCTCTGTCAATCACTTTAGCCTGAGAGCTTCCAGATACAACAAGAATCATGTCTCCCGTGTTACTATACTGCAATGACTTGATCTGATGGCTTTGTAAAAGAAAAAAGAAAACAGGTGTGTAAGACACTGGGCATAATATTTATACTTCCACTACATTAGGCACTGCCAGAAGAAAGTTGCACAACTGCACAAATTGATAATTCTTCAAAAGCAAGATCATCAACTTCGAATGGGTCCTCAACACCAGTGGCTATCCTGTTAGTGCTCTCCTCCCACTCACCACAGCAATCTGTTAAAATCTCTACTCACCAACCAACTCTCCCCTCTTTCAGCTGTTGATTTCTCTGGCTCTTTGCCAAAAGAAACAAACAACTGCCTCAACTTCCTCCCACTAGTGTTATAAACTTACTTATCTGCATCTGAACACCTCTCTTCCTCCGCCTCTTTGATTACAATGGTGGATGTAAACCTCTTCCTGCCCAAGGCAAATCTAATACCTGTATTCTGCATCCCATCCCTTCCAGTGTCCTCAGGAACAGCTACTGATTGTCGCCCCTCTTTCCCCTTCACAGCTAAGGCGTTAGAACAAGGTTCCATCTCCTTTATTCCTCTGGTACTATGGCATCCCTTCCATTCTCACCGCTCTACTCATTCCTCTAGCTTCAGACTATGTTACCATTCCAAAGTAGCCCACGTTCAATGCCAATGTGCAGTAAAATGGCCCAGCTCTCTGCTTCAGTCTGGGATATGTCGGAAGAATTATACCAGCTTCAGTTTCCCTGTGGGATCAGCTGTGGCTGCTTCTGCCACTCCAGGACGCCACAATTCCTGCACCTTCCTAAGCGTGTTTCCCTTGCACCTTCTCTCACAGGGGCTGATCCCACCACGAGCACTCCTCAACCAACCTTCTGCATGCAAATCCCGAAGTTTCAAGGTATGTTTCTGGGGAACCTGACCTGAGAAAGTTGCCACCAGAAACGGCCCTATGAAGTCAATTCCAAAATGAGATCCTGGAGAGGTATTCATCACTGACTGGCTAGCAGTGAGGACCCTGTCGCAGGTGGCACAGAGTCCCCGCCGTGCTGCAACAGTGTAACTGCAACTGCCACAAATTCACCATGAAGGGAGAGACACTGGCTGGTGGGCTACTTCAGGCATCTGAGAGGTATGGGAAAAGGAATAACTGAAACAACTGCAGAACTGGATCCCTATTGGGGCGCCTGGGTGGCTTGGTCGGTTAAGCGTCCGACTTCGGCTCAGGTCATGATCTCGCGGCCGTGAGTTCGAGCCCCGCGTCGGGCTCTGTGCTGACAGCTCAGAGCCTGGAGCCTGTTTCAGATTCTGTGTCTCCCTCTCTCTCTGCCCCTCCCCTGTTCATGCTCTGTCTCTCTCTGTCTCAAAAATAAATAAACGTTAAAAAAAATTTTTTTTTTAAAAAACTGGATTCCTATTACCTGGGTAGTCAGTACAATGAACAAAGACAATGAAAGGCTGAGACTGACTAAATCACCAATTAAAAACTATAGTGTGAAAGCCAAAGGGCCTCTCTGGCAGCCTATAAAGACAGGGTTATTGTCCCTGTCAGGTAAGTGAACGATTTGGTAAAGCGTCTTTTTCTACCACTATTAGGAAAAGGGATCCAAAGCAGTTGACGTTCACAGGTGACCAACAACAGCACACGTGTGCATGCTCGAGCCAGGGCTACATTACTTTTCTGGCCCTTTGTCTTAACATACTCAGAAGGGACCTGTACCATCTGGACAATGTGAAGAAATTCATGTTGGTCCACGATCTAGATGACATCATGCTAACTGAATCCGGTGAGCAAAAAATCAAGTACACTGGTGAGAAACCAGAAGTAGGGTTTGTCTCCAGAAGATGACAAACCCTAGGAAAGATCAAGAGATGGAGATAAGGAGACGTGGGGAAGATGCATGTAGACATGCCCACAAAAGTGGACACCAAATACGAAGCTCTTTGTATCACATGTTAATCCCAAAGGACATCAACTTCCAAAGAGGCAATAAACAATGCAAAATGAGTTGGCCAGTTCAGTTGACATTAGGTAGCTTTTGTCATCATCCACGCCACTGTTAATGCAATAGGCAGTGGAAGAAGGGATAGAAGTTAGGCATGGGACCAATGGTAACTCTCCAAAACAGACCTATTATTGCCAAGGGTCCAACCTCTCAGTAACTGAAGTCTATGATGAGCCCCACTCCCAAAATCAGTACTAAGCTAATGGAAAGTATGGAATATGAAAAACTGTGTAATAAGTATATGGGAAAAATCAGAGTGGGGAGGACTGAAAATGTGTACCAAGGAGACGGGAATAAATATTTTAAGTAGAGTGGTCAGGAAGTAAGTGACCGAGTGGGCTACGAAGTGAGGGAGTAGGCTGTGACAATATTTTGAGGAAGAGCGTTCTAAGAAGAAGCAACTTCTATCAGAAATGACCTGCAGCAAGAGTGTCCTGGCATTTGCCCAATGTAACCTGGAGCAGACTGAGCAAAACAAACAGGAGTTGGAGAGGTCAGAATGCAGCAGGTGGGGATGTGCAGATCACACAGGGCCACATAAGTCCCTGAAAGGGCCTTGGCTTTTGTTCTCTCTGAGAGAAATCAGAAGAAACCCACCAGAGTGCTTTGAGTGGAGCAAGGACACAATCTGACCTACACTATACAGAACCATTTTTTTGTGCCTGGACCATTTTGCACTCTGAAGTCTGTGGGCTCCTTCTTCCTATGTTTTTTAAACATCTTTAAAAAACTACATTAAGGGGGCGCCTGGGTGGCTCAGTCGGTTTAGCGTCCGACTTCAGCTCAGGTCACGACCTCATGGTCCGTGAGTTCGAGCCCCGCATCGGGCTCTGGGCTGATGGCTCAGAGCCTGGAGCCTGCTTCCGATTCTGTGTCTCCCTCTCTCTCTGCCCCTCCCCCGTTCATGCTCTGTCTCTCTCTGTCTCAAAAATAAATAAACGTTAAAAAAAAAATTTTTTTAAACTACATTAGGCATATAGTGGAAACCAGCTATAAAGGAATAAATATTAAAATATTTTTTTAATTTGTGACATAATATGTGAGTCTCCATACTTACATATCAAGACACTATGCCTAGAGGCAGATCTACTGTAATATCAAAGTAATGATGAGCATAAATAATACATATTTCAATGTACCTGTAGTAATGATAATATAGTAAGAAAGCACTGAAATTTGTAGGTACACTTGTGGCTTTGTTGCCTACTTTCATAATTAAAGGAAATGATAAAAATCAGTTAGTGGTTAATGAAAAGAAACGATTTTTTACCCAAGTTCACAGAAATTGGGAATACCAGATATTGAACTTATGAGTCACGGAATTTAAAACAACTATAATTAAGAAATTAAATGACAAGATAGATAATATATACACAGATTTGAAAATCACAAAAAAAGAAATACGTAGACATTTTAGAATGAAAACTACAATAACCGAAATTTAGAACTAATGGGTGGATTTAACAGGTGAGAATTATTGGCTAAACGATTATTTTTAGACTGAAGCATGGTGAGAAAAAATGGAAAATGCAAGAGAAAACATAAGGGAAACATGAGATATGGTGGAAAAGCCTCACATTAGACTTGTAGAATGGAAAGAGAGAGAAGCAACATGTGAAGAGGTGACCGTCGAAATTTTGGAAAAATAAGACACTAACCCAGAGATTCAGTAAGTACTATAAACCCCAATAGGGTAGCAAAAAAACCACACCCAGGCACACCACAGCAAAAGTGTTGAACGTCAAAGACAAAAGTAAAACCTTAAAAACACTTTTTTTTCCAAACATGTTTTCATCAGGAAACTCAAAGTAAAACCACAGATACCACTATATACGCACCAAATGACTAAAATTTAAAAGGCTAACAATACCAAGTGTATCATTGGGACTGTGAAATGAAAAAAATCTACCTTCAGAGACAAAGGAAGATGTCACATCAACAACTGCAATGTATGAGACTGTCACCATTCTGCATAAGACCAACACTTCCCAACAGAACTTCCTGCAATGGTAGAAATGCTCTACATCTGTGTTGTCCATTGTCATAACCACTAGCCACATGTTTCTATCAAGCACTAGAAATATGGCTAGTGCAACTAAGGAACTTAAGTTTTAATTTTATTTAATTTAAATTTAAATAGCTACATATGAACAGTGCAGCTGTTAAAATATGAAATAAATATAAAACAGTCTGAACTTAAGAAAAACAGAAGATTCTTATTGGCTCATAAAACAGATGAAAAATGAAATACAAAGTAAAATGGCCTTTGAAAAAAAAAGGAAACCTGGGGGGGACCTGTGGGGCCCAGTTGGTTAAGCATCCAACTTCGGCTCAGGTCATGATCTTGCAGTTCGTGGGTTTGAGCTCTACATCCTGCTCTGTGCTGACAGCTCAGAGCCTGGGGCCTGCTTCAGATTCTGTCTTCCTCTCTCTCTATACCTCCCCTACTCACACTTTTTCTCTCTCAAAAATAAGTAAAAATTTTAAAGAAAGAAAGAAAGAAAATCTGGGGTGCTTGGTAGTTCAGTCAGTTGGCATCCAACTCTTGATTTCAGCTCAGGTCATGGTCTCAGTTCATGGGTTCAAGTCTCATGTCAGGCCCTGCACTGGTGATGCAGAGCATGCTTGGGATTCTCTGTCTCCCTCTTTCTCTCTCCCTCCCCTGTTTGTGCTCTATCTCTCTCTCTCCCTCTCAAAATAAATAAACACACACACACGCACACGCACACACACAAACCCTAGCGAAATCTATTAAAGTCTATTTGGATGATAATAGTACGGGTACTAAAAAAGTCAGTGTAACTGATTTCCAGTTACAAATTTAGAAATGACTAATAAGTAAATTCGTCAGGTAAAAATTTCTTATTCCCCATGCTAAAAAACCATCTACAACATTCTTCAGAGATGGATCACATCAGAGCAATCTTAAAGGAATGCTATCACAGGTTATCATTCTCTCAAAGAAATCACCAAATAAATATGAATGGCCAACAAATAATTAAACACTTTAAATAGATATTAATACACAAACCCACAAAGAATTCTGCTGGAGAACCAACTTAGTAAAGTCCCAAATATAAAATTTCTCTATCAAAAATAAAATTGAACATGGTTTTTTTTAAGCTGTCCTCATAACTTCTTTTATGAATATAACTCTCTTGGCAAAAAAAAAAAAAAAAGTCAAATTCTTTGATTTATTCTAACAGGCCAATCTCAAAATAAAATAAATCTCAACAATAAGACAATTTTAACAAAAATTTTGGCAATTTAGTCTTATTTAGATTTACTTTTAAGTCTGTAATTTCAAGACTGAGAAATAAATGGATATTTCAGGAAAAAAAACTATTAATTTATGATAATTTTGTCTTTTAGAAACAGAATATAGACACAAAAAAATCAAAATTTAAATGTGTCTGGCTAGTCTTCAAAAGAATTATTCTTCCTGGGGTGCCTGGCTGGCTCAGTCAGAAAAGCATGCAACTCGATCTCAGGGTAATGAGTTCGAGCCCCACATTGGGTATAGAGGTGACTTAAATAAATCTTAAAAAAAAAAAAAAGGAATTATTCTTCCTGGCTAGTTACTAAATCCAAATCAGATATTTACCAATGAAACTGCTCTTTTGTACAGCTACCACTAACTAGCAACTGGTGCTCAAAAATTATACTGACCATTTCTCCTAAAATGCTGAAATCCTAGCTGATAGCTTTTTAAATATTTATTCTTAAAAGAGCCACTCTTAATACACTGATTCAAAGTTAATTCCAATGCAAAGATAATTCAAACAAAGGTCCAAGTGTGCTCTGAGGTTAGACTGTGTGACAGTGTGAGAAATTTCACAGTGTGAATTAAGGTAGAGGAGAAACTGAAGCTCCCACACCAGATGCTCATGAGAAAGAAACTTAGAAAAGCAAATATAGGGGCGCCTGGGTGGCTCAGTCGGTTAAGCGTCCGACTTCAGCTCAGGTCATGATCTCGTGGTCCGTGAGTTCGAGCCCCGCGTCGGGCTCTGTGCTGACCGCTCAGAGCCTGGAGCCTGTTTCAGATTCTGTGTCTGTGGTCCGTGAGTTCAAGCCCCACGTCGGGCTCTGTGCTGACCGCTCAGAGCCTGGAGCCTGTTTCAGATTCTGTGTCTCCCTCTCTCTCTGACCCTCACCCGTTCATGCTCTGTCTCTCTGTCTCAAAAATAAATAAACGTTAAAAAAAAAAAACTAAAAAAAAAAAAAAAAAAGCAAATATGGTGCTATTGCCCAAGTACTTCCTTCCTAAAAAGAAAAGCCTCTCTGGCCTATCACATGCTTCTGAAAATGCTGGGAAGGAATGAAATCCTTAGGAAAATTCTGAGCAGGGTCCCAAATTTAAATGTTTACTCCAGAAGGAGGCACCAATAATAATACGATATCAAACTATATATTTCATCACCAGATGTGCCAGTTGTCCATTTATTGCCTCTTAGCTCCAAATTCATCCTTCAGTGCCTGCTCTGCAAAAATAAATGTGGGCCCTCTATTTTTCCTTTGCCCATCGGCTTGAGGTTTTGACGTAGAGGGTACTACAGAGACGTCACAGGTGGAAGAGGCTTTCCTTGCTGGGTCTAGTGTGCTGCTCCTGGTGGGCTCCAGCACCTCAGGTGGCTTCCCTAGCATCTGGCTCCCGCAGCTTGTGCAGCTGGTCTCCACCAGGCTGCTGAAGTACCTGGTGGTCAGCAACACCCAGCCCCTTCCCTCTTGCACCCCCCCCCCCAACCCCAGCTATAGCAGTGAGTCCAGTTAGGTTTTGAAAAGTTCTTCTGTCACAACTTCTTTTTCTTTTTTTTTTTAAAGGAAGTTTTCTTTTTTTTTTTTTAATGTTTATTTATTTGAGAGACAGAACATGAGCAGGGGAGGGGCAGAGAGAGAGGGAGACACAGAATCCAAAGCAGGCTCCAAGCTCTGAGCTGTCGGCACAGAGCCCGACGCGGGTCTCAAACTCATGAACTGGGAGATCATGACCTGAGTGAAGTCAGTCACCTAACCGAACTGAGCCACCCAGGCGCTCCAGGAACTTCTTTATCATTCAATGAACCAAAGCCTTATCCTCTCAAATGTCTGGATCTCAGTCCTGGAGGCATCAACTTTGAATGCTCTATCTCTACCCTAGGGGTAATAGATGCTCTTTTTATTTGCTATTCTTCTCTAGAGTACTCTTTACTTCTAGCCAATCCCTCATTTCTCCAATCCTCTGTTACAGTTAGTAATCTTTATAATAAGCTTTCCCTTTTCAAATTGCTGTGTGATTTCTCTCTACTAATCAGATGCTAATTGATATACTAAATTTCAAGTGATTGGTTAGAAACTGAGAAAAATTACTGGCTGTTTAGTCCAGTTTGTTCATATATACATTTGTATTTGTATATAAATTTGTATGTATACAAATGCATATATAAACAAACTGAGCTAAACAGTCAATGTATACAATTATATATGTGTGTAATATATATAATATATATGTATTTATACACATATATATTTACACACATATGTGTATAAACAAACAGATCAGACTTTTCATAATTAGATAGTTCAGACTGCTAAAACAAAGTAGTTCATAGGGTATATCCTTGTTAACAGTACTCTCACTTTGGAGAAGTTGATTTTCTCCACTAACCATAAAAGATCGAGTACTACGTGAGATCACTTTGTTTTCTCTGGTGAATCATTTTTATTTCTCTTTACAAGTAACAATCTAAAAACCAGAGCAAAATTGGAGACGATAAGGTAGTAAAAATAGTGGCTCTATTTCTCTGGCTATGTGCTCTATGAAATTGCTCTATTTATATTTGGAGGGAAATAGACAATCTCAACGATCCCACACTAACATTCACCTCATTTTAGCTGTAGAGGCAAACTTAATGTTTTCCCTCTGTGTCACTGTTCCATGTGCTCTCTTTGTCAACATTAAAATGAAGAGTTAAGCATCAAGCTCACCATTCCTGTCCCACTTCGCTCTTAATTCTGCCAGCCACAGAGTTAAAAGGACAGGATTAAGAGTCATTAGACACAGTACTAAGGAGAATTAAAGGGCTTCTTCAAGGGGTATAACATCTGCTCCTCAAATTCCTGCCTAAACAACTAAGATTCCGATCAAAGAGAAAAGAGGGAAAGCCAATCTGACAGTAAACTGGAGTCATGAGGAAGTGAATGTTCTCTCAGGGAGTAACTCTGACACCAGAGGAAGGCTTAGTGACATTGCACAATTCTTTCTGTGAAGTTATTCATGGGGCAAGTGGGAGTATAAGAGTGTAAGTGGAGGGGAATGGGAAGGTGAAGATTGAGGATCCTTTTAAGTAGTTTTTGCTCGGCTAGCAAAACAAGCTGGGACATGCAAGACAGATAAACACAGCTGTCTGGGGCTGTCACTTGGGGCTCAGGAGCCAACGTGTCCTGATGTAGTGAAAAGTGCACCGGAATGTGAGTCAGGAGGCCAGGGATCCAAGTCCTCATTCTGCTGCTAAGTAGCTATGTGACGATGAACAAGCCCTCCAGCCTCACTAGGCTCAGTCTCCCCATCTTTTGGAAAACTAATTGATGCAACTAGTTGGCAAACCATGCAGAGGTGCTCCTGAGACAGAGTTCATGTACTCAGTTTGCTGAGTCCTGGTTTCTTCCACTGAAAAAAAAACAGAAGAGGGGTACCTGGGTGGCTCAGCCCATTGAGCGTCTGACTTCACCTCAGGTCATGATCTCACAGTTCCTGAGTTCGAGCCCCATGTGGGGCTCCCTACTGTCAGCACAAGCCTGCTTCAGATTCTCTGTCCCCCTCTCTCTGCCCCTCCCCTGCTCACATGTGCTCTCTCTCTCTCTCTCTCAAAAATAAACGTTTTTTAAAATTATTTAAAAAAAAAATAAACAGGAGAAATAAGGCAGGATTAGGGTGAGGATTAAAAATACTATACTTAAAGACACCCTGACACAGTATATGAAATGAATAGTTGCCATTATTATTATTTAATTTCAAAGGTCTCTTTAAGATTATCTGACAGGTATAAAATCTTGGTAGCCAACTATAATGAATACATTCCAATTGAATACATTGAGTATTTCAAATTCATTACAAGTCAATCTACTGTTAGTTTATCACAGGTTTTAATTATCTACTAACCAAAATACTCATGAGAAATGTTCTTACATCTTTTCTGATTTCTACACCCACTCAAAAACCCAAATCTTAGGTCAAATGTGACTACTATATTCTTGGAAATGAAATTCAATAATAATTACAGAAAATACAGTTTCAGATTTGCATGCCATCTTCCAGGTATCAATATATATTATCTAGTGCTGGGAACAGGGCAAGAAAGCAAGAGACCGAAAGCAGAACCATCAAAATTTTCCATATGAGAATATCAGAAAATACTAATTTATTCCATGCCAAAATAAATCTTCAGTTACTTCAATATTTTAGCTTTAAATTTAAGAATAGATTTCCAGAGAGGGGGAAATGTGTGATGGGCATTGAGGAGGGCACTTGTTGGGATGAGTGAGCACTGGGTATTGTGTGTAAGCAGTGAATCACGGGAATCTACCCCCAAAACCAAGAGCACACTGTATACACTGTATGTTAGCCAAGTTGACAATAAATTATATTTTAAAAAAAAGAATATATTTCCAATGCAAAATTAATTAAGAATATATCACTAACCAGCTTAAACATACCAAAGGTTAGAAAGGTAGTAGTAATATTATAAAATACTTTATCTGTCAAACAAAAGTAAAGCCAGAAAAAATTCTATCCAGGACTATATATATATATATATATATATATATATATATATATATATGGAAAGAGAGACAGATAGACAAGAAGTTTGACTAAAGTTAATCTACTATATAACTACTACAAAGTTAATATACTATATATATATATTTATTTATACATATATATACAGTTTTACTACAGTTAATCTATAACCCTTCCCTTCCATTAAAACACATATTCTTATTTAGAAATGTGATAAAATTACTCTATCACTCAATCAAGTATAGATTAATAGCTTCATGACTTTATTAGATTTCACAAATTCCATGTTAAGATAGGATAGTCAATCCAAAACAAACCAACAAACAAAAATCCAAAGGCAATGAACCAAAATATATAAACAATATGTTTTCATGTCTTGTGAAGATCAGAGAAACATGATCAAAAACAGCCAACCAAGGGGTGCCCTGGGTGGCTCAGTCAGTTGGGTGTCTGACTCCAGCTTGTGTCATGATCTCATAGTCCGTAAATTCAAGCCCCGCGTCAGGCTCTGTGCTGACAGCTGGGAGCCAGGAGCCTGCTTCAGATCTGTGTCTCCCTCTCCCTCTGCCCCTCCCCTGCTCACGCTCTGTCTCTCTCTGTCTCAAAAATTTAAAAAAAAAAAAAAAAATTTTTTTTAAAAACTAAAAAAAAAAAAAAAAATAGCCAACCGATGAGAATGACTAGCAAAAGCTCAGTCTTTGTTCTGGTTATTCCCAATAGTTTCCTTTATGACAATGTTGACGCTAAAAATAACTCAAGTCTTAATTTGAGTAGCAGAACAACCTCAAGATTTCACACTGAATAAAAAGGTGTTAAGGGAGCACATATGAGAGGGCCCAATATTAGAGAGCCTCTCTGGAAAAGCAACGTTTGGGTGGAGACCTAAGCGTAAGGAGCTACATGTTTGTGAGGGCGGAGCAGGTAACAGTAGGAAAGAGCATTCTAAGCAGAAAACAAAGTACATACAGTGTCAAAATCTCTCAGCCATTCTGCTAGGGCATAATAGGGAAAGGGAAGAAATAGGCAGTGGCCAGAACACAAGGACCATTACAAACCATGGCAAGACATTTGGGTTTTAGTCAAAATGCATCAGGAAGGTGTGACAGGGATTCAGCAGGAATAGTGGGGGAAAGTGTAAAGAGACTGATGCAGACTTCGAAGGGAGGTGTAAGCTTTAGGCGAACCCTCAGGGAAGGACTGTAAAAGAAACTGTAGAGGCAGGAAGAGTAAGGAGCATGGTACCTAGGGAATGGTGGATAGGTAAAGGGCTTTTTTCTCCAAATCCTGCATCAGAATTCACACTTTTCATCTGATATTACCGAATTATTCTGTGGGGGAACAAGTTTAGTAAATGATATCCTATCTTTGCCTTCTCCCCACATTGGACAATATGGATTTTTCCTCCTTTGCCAGTCTTCGAGGTGACAAGTAGTACCTTACTAGCAGTTTAATTTTCCCTTCTTTTATCATTAGTGAAATTGAGTATCCATTTTCATGTTCATTGGCCAGTTATATTTCTTCTGCTATTATCTGTTAATTCATTTCCTTTGACCTCATTCTATATGTCCCATTGAGTTTCCTTTTTATTTTTTTATATCAAAAACAGACTACCTTTAAAGCAATCTTGAGAAAGAAGAACAAGATGGAAGTATCATAATCCCAGATTTCAAGATTTCAAAGCTGTAGTAATCAAAACAGTATGGTACTGGCACAAAAAAGAGATCAATCAAACAGCAAAGACAGCACAAAAATAAACCCAGGATCATATGGTCAATTAATCTTCGACCGAGGAGGCAAGAATATACAATGGGTGAAAAGTCTTTTCAATAAATGGTGTTGTGAAAACTGGACAGCCATAGCCAAAAGCATGAAACTGGACCACTTTCTTAGACTATACACAAAATTAACTCAAAATAGATTAAAGACCTAATGTGAAACATGAAACCATAAAACTTCTAGAAAAAAATTTAGGGAGCAATCTATTGGATATCTGCCTTAGCAACATATTTATAAGTATGTCTCTTCAGGCAAGAAAAAACAAAAGGAGGGGTGCCTGGGTGGCTAAGTCAGTTAAGTGTCCAACTCTTGATTTTAGCTCAGGTCACAATCTCACAGTTCATGGGACTGAGCCCCACATCAGGCTCCATGCTGACAGAATGGACCCTAGTTGGGATTCTCTCTCCCTCTCTTTTGGCCCCTCCCCTTCTTGCACACACTCTCACTCCCTCAAAATAAATAAGTGAGCTTTAAAAAAAGAAAAAAGAAAAACAAAAGGAAAATTAAACTATTGGGGCTATGCCAAAATAAAAAGCTTTTGTATAGCAAAAAAAAACAGCCAACAAAACAAAGAGGCAACCTACTGAATGAGAGAAGAGATTTACAAATGACATATCCAATGAGGGGTTAATATCCAAAATATGTAAAGAATTTATATAACTCAACACCATAAAAACAAACAATCTGATTAAGGATTTTTCCAAAGAAGACATACAGATGGCCAAGAGACACAAGAAATGATGCTCAACATCACTTATCATCAGGGAAATGCAAATCAAGACCACAATGAGCTATCACCTCACCCCTGTCAGAATGGGCTAACATCAAAAAACACAAGAAAATAACAAGTTTTAGAGAGGCTGTAGAGAAAAGGGAACCTTCATGCTTTGTTGGTGGAAACATAAATTGTGGCAACCACTGTGGAAAACCAGTATGGAGGTTCCTCAGTAAACTAAAAATTGAAATACTATAGACTACAGTAATTTAAATACTGGGTATTTACCCAAAGAAAACGAAAACACTACTTAAAGCAAAACAGAAAACACAAACAAAATTCAAGAAGATATATACAACCCTTTGTTCACAGCATTATTTACAACAGCCAAGATATAGAAGCAACCCAACTATCCAACAATAGATGAATGGATTAAGAAGATGTGGTGTCTGTCTGTCTGTCTGTCTGTATGTATGTATGTTTGTATATGTATGTGTATGTGTGTATGTGTATGTATGTATTTGTGTGTGTGTATATATAAAATGGAATATTATTCAGTCATTTAAAAATTGAAATTGTGCTATTTACAATAATGTGAATAGCCATAGAGGGTGTTATGCTAAATGAAATAAGTCAGTCAGAGAAAGACAAGTACTATATGATTTCACTTATATGTGGAATGTAAAAAACAAAACAAACAGACTCTTAAATACAGAGAACTCACAGTTGCCAGAAAGGAAGTGGGTGGAGGGTATGTGAAATAGGTGAAGATTTGAACAGATCCAAATATAAAATAAATTAAGTCACAGAGATGAAAACGGTATAGCACAGGCAATATAGTCAATAATGTTACAATAACATTACATGATGACAGTGACTACACCCACCACAGTGAGCACTGAGTGATGTATAGAATTATCAAATCACTATGTTGTACATCTGAAACTAATACAACATTGTACGTCAACCATAGTTCAATAATGAATGTTTTTTAAAAATACAGGCAATCAGCAGCATTATTTACAATAGCCAAACTACAGAAACAGCCCAAGTGTCCACTGACAGATGAATGGATAAAGATGTGGTATATATACTAAATGGAATATTATTCAAACATAAAAAAATAGAATGAAATCTTGCCATTTGAAACAAGATGGAAGGAGCTTGAGAGTATAATGCTAAGTGAAATAAGCCAGTCAGAGAAATACAAATACCACATGATTTCACTCATATGTGGAATTTAAGAAACAAAGAAAAATAAAGAGACAAACCAAAAAAGTCTTTAACTATAGAAAACAAATGGTTACCAGAAGTAAGGTGGGTGGGGGGATGGGTGAAATAGGTGAAAGGGATTAATAGCACACTTATCTTGATGAGCACTAACATATGGAACTGTTGAATCACTTTATTATACATATGATATCATATATTTCATTTATACCTAAGACTAATGTAACACTGTATACTAACTATCCTGGGATTAAATTCTTTAAAAATACAGGCAATTTTTGCTTTGCATAATTCTGATATGCATGAATTTCAGTTACCACAGTTTAGAAAACTACAAATTTCAGTTATTCTCAGGCCACATCAGTTTTAAAGAATTAGAAATTCTAAAGGTGCATTTAACATTTTTTTAAGTTTTTATTTAAATTCCAGCTAGCTAATGTACATGTAACATTAGTTTCAGGTGTGATTCAACAATTCCATACAACACCCAGTGCTCATCACAAATAGACTCCTTAATCCTCATCACCTATTTAACCCATCCCTCCACCCACCTCTGCTCTGGCAACCATCAGTTTGTTCTCTGTAGTTAAAGTCTGTTTCTCGATTTGTTCCTCTCTCTCTCTCTCTCTCTCTTACTTTTTTCCCCTTCAGCATTTAACATTTTAACAAGCCCTTCAGATGGTTCTGAACTTTGGTAAGTTATACATAATATGCTATACAGCACTTAGAAAGAATATAGTAAAATGCATGACAGTGATATTAAAAATCTCCAAGCAATATTGTGAATTGAAAAACAAAAACAAATTATGGAATAACAACCATCTGATATCACTTATGAAAACAAATATAGTATATACTCTTTTGATGGGTATATTTGTTGATGACTACAATTTAAAAAACCTTAAAGAATAAGGACCATAATGAAAACTGTGAGAAACCCTGGGAAAGAGATTTTTAAAAAGATAATCAAAGAAGGACTTAAGTTTTATCTGTAATGTTTTAATTTCTTCATAAGAACATAACTTAATGTATTAATTAATTTAAATGTTTTAGGAGGATCTGGGTGGCTCAGTCGGTTAAGCATCTGACTTTTGATTTCACCTCAGGTCATGATCTTGGGAGTCATGAGACTGAGTCCCATGTAGGGCTCCTCACTGGGTATGGAGCCTGCTTAAGATTCTTTCTCTCTCTCTCCCTCTCTCTCCCCCCCCCCACCTTTCCCCCATCTGCTCCTCCTCTGCTCGCAGTCCCTCTCTCAAAAGAAGAGAAAATGTTTTAAAAAGAAAAGAAAGAATATCCATTTTTAAATGGGCAGAAGATAAGGAATTCTTAATATTTTACTTCATCCATATTTTTTTGCATAGAGGATACACCTGAAGGATCTGTCAGCCCAAGGATTCTAACTCTTGAGCTTACATACATAATTACTGATAATCTGTGAAGAAATAAAGAAAGCAAAAGGTGCTGAGCAGACTGGATTAGAGAAAATGCAGTACTGATGATTTTCACTAAATGGGACAAAGAAACACTTTAGAAACTAGAGATCCACAAATCTAATATTGCTGCTGGCTGGGCGAATGTCCAAAACAAATTATTAAACATACTTCAAATTACCAAAATGGAAGATGCATCAAAGAGAGGTTGAATAACAAAAAAAGAAAAGCATTTTGAAAAATTTTATTTTTATCCTGGTAGATCAAGAAAACATTTTACTTCAAAGTATTTTTAAGGTGTCCCAGGGAAATGAGACCAAGTTCAAGAATACTAAGAAATTCAGGGGCGCCTGGGTAGCTCAGTCGGTTAAGTATCTGACTCTTGGTTTCGGCTCAGATCATGATCTCACGGTTCATGAGATGGAGCCCTGCATCAGACTCTGCACTGACAGTGCAGGGCCTGTTTAGGATTCTCTCTCTTTAGTTCTCACTACCCCACCCCTGCTCTTGCTCTCTTGCTCGCTCTCTCTCTCAAAATAAATAAAATAAAACATTAAAAAAAAAAAAAACAAGGGGCACCTGGGTGGCTCAGTGGGCTAAGCATCTGACTTCGGCTCAGCTCATGATCTCACAGTTCCTAAGTTCAAGCCCTGCGTCAGGCTCTGTGCTGAGAGCTCAGAGCCTGGAGCCTGCTTTGTATTCTCTGTCTCCCACGCTCTCTGCCCCTCCCCCACTCACACTCTGTCTCTCTCTTTCTCTCTCTCTCAAAAATAAATAAACATTGAAAAAAATTTAAAAAAACAAAAAAAGAATACTAAAAAATTCATCAGAGATGCCCAAAATTCAAAACACCTTATCTCAGTCTCACTCCTAGCCTTAGGACTTCTGCCTCCTATCCTGAATGGCTATGGGGGTCTTTGTGTGAATGCCTGTTTGGCAGCCACTTACTCACCATGGTGAATAGATGGTCTAAAAGTGGTACAATATGCTTTTTATACCTTCAAGACAATCAACAAACTCCTTAAAGTTTTCTTTGCAGACAATATAAGAACAACGTAGATGAGTAACACAGGGTATGAAAAAATTTGGCTGAGTAACCAATGTATATAGATTCTCATAGGCATGAGCAATTTAATCTAAAGGGTTGTCTCACAGATAACATAAAAACAAAGGCTTCTAATGGCACACCAAGTCTGACTCTGCCATATTCAACCAGCATCGACTGAATAACAACTTACTGCACATTTATCACATCTGCAATTGGCAAAAAAAAAAAAAAACAACAACAACAGTTTGATCATTAATATGTTAGATGTCAGAATCTAAAACTGGAACAATTAGCTAACAAAATACAGAGAATAAAATTGAATGCCAAAAAAGTAAACACCTCTACTGCACTGCACTCTTTTACTTAAAATTCTAATGTATATTTAATTTAATGTTATATAATATATAGACACACATGAACACACGGACAAATTTAGCAAATATCATTTGCAGCACGTAAGGCCTAAAATACTTACTGGCCCTTTACAGAAAAATTTTGCCAACTCCCGGTCTTGACCAGTAAGTCTTTTCTCAAAAATATGTTCTATCTTTGATTTTGAGTATAAAATTCAAAGACATTAGGTAAACAGTCTGTAATGTTAAATTTAAATTGGAGCAGGTGGGCCAGGATACTCCCTGAGGCAGGCAGCAGGCAGCGAGGGTCCAGAGGACATGGACAGTGGCTAGCATGAGCTAAGAGTGGCTGGCTTCACCTCTGAGGTATTCATCCCCAAGACCCATAATTCCAGTCTAAACCATGGGGAAAAAAAAAAAAAAAAAAAAGCATAAAAAAACAAATCAAGAAACACTCTAGAAAATACCTGACCAGAACCCCTCAAAACTATCAAGGTCGTGAAAAATAAGGAAAGACTGAGAAATCATCATAAACCAGAGAAGACTGAAGAGATAGGAAGAATAAATGTAATGTGTATTTTGAAAGGCATATTAGTGGAAAAAACAGTGAAATCCAAATATAATTTGGGTTTTGGTTAATATTAATGTACCAACATTGATTTACTTGTCATAAATGTACCATGGTAATGTAAGACATTAACAACAGAAGAAACTGAGTTAGGGGTATACCTGAACTGTGGACTATCTTTGCAGCTTTTCTATGAATTAAATATACTCTGAAGTTAAACTTTACTAAAATTTGAAATGGCAATATCAATATGATCTTGTCACTTAAACATGGACACAACACACACACACACACACACACACACACACACACACACACACCTGTATTTTCCACCTCTTTCCACTGAAAAGGTCAAAAAGGAATGATACCCCACTATTAATGAGCAGGTATAACATTCAGATTTGGTCTCTAAATACCATTCCCACTAAAAAAAAAAAAAAAGGTCTCCCAGGGAAATGCTGACTCTAGGACTTAGAAAGGAAGTACCAGGAAGCTTGCATCATGTTATGCCAGAAAATAAGTAAGCTTTTAAAGTCTAATGAATACATGTAAAACTACATAGCAATCAGGGACTCCCCCGGCCAAATCTGGGACAATTTAAGCATCAGAAAAGAATAATGACTGCAATTGACTGGAACACATGAAAATTTTTAAATCATAAATACTGACACTCAAAAAGGAAAAAGAAAAAAGAAAAAAAAATCACCACCAATAACAGCAACAACTCATTTATCACCACCAACCCCTGAACTGAAAATGGGTAATTAAAGAAATAACCAAGTATTTATCCTGCCTTTACAGTAGGAACTATATTTTAGGGTGATCAAATAACATCAGTTAATAAGGAAAGGATCTTTGGCACAAAAACAGACACTCAGAACAGAATAGAGAACCCAGAAATGGACCCACAAATGTATAGCCAACTAATCTTTGAATATCCAATGGAATAAAGACAGTCTCTTCAGCAAGTGGTGCTGGGAAAACTGGACAGCAACATGCAGAAGAATGAACCTGGACCACTTTCTGACACCATACACAAAAATAAACTCAAAATGGATGAAAAGCCTAAATGTAAGACAGGAAGCCATCAAAATCCTCAAGGAGAAAGCAGGCAAAAACCTCTTTGACCTTGGCCACAGCAACTTCTTACTCAACACGTCTCCAGAGGCAAGGGAAACAAAAGCAAAAATGAACTATTGGGACCTCATCAAAATAAAAGGCTTCTGCACAGTGAACGAAACAGCAAAACTAAAAGGCAACCAATGGAATTGGAGAAGATATTTGCAAACGACATATCAGATAAAGGATGAGTATCCAAAATCTATACAGAAATTATCAAACTCAACACCCAAAAAAACAAATAATCCAGTGAAGAAATGGCAGAAAACATGAATAGACACTTCTCCAAAGAAGACATCCAGATGGCCAACAGACACATGAAAAAATGCTCAACATCAGTCATCAACAGGGAAATACAAATTAAAACTACAATAAGATATCACCTCACACCTGTCAGAATGGCTAACATTAACAACTCTGGCAACAACAGATGTTGGCAAGGATGCGGAGAAAGAGGATCTCTTTTGCACTGCCAGTGGGAATGCAAACTGGTGCAGCCACTCTGGAAAACAGTATGGAGGTTCCTCAAAAGTGAAAAATAGAACTACCCTACAACCCAGCAACTGCCCTACTAGGTATTTATCCAAGGGATACAAGTGTGCTGTTTCAAAGGGGCACATGCACCCCAACGTTTATAGCCTATCGACAATAGCCAAAGTATGGAAAGAGCCCAAATGTCCACGGACAGATGAATGGATAGATGTGGTATTTTTATACAATGGAATATTACTCAGCAATCAAAAAGAATGAAATCTTGCCATTTGCAGCTACATGGATGGAACTGGATGGTTTTACGCTAAGCAAAATTAGTCAGAGAAAGACAAATATATGACTTCACTCATATGAAGAATTTAAGAGACAAAACAGATGAACACAAAGGAAACAAAAATAATATAAAAACAGGGAGGGGGACAAAATGTAAAAGACTCTTAAATATAGAGAACAAACAGAGGGTTGCTGGAGGGATTGTGGGAGGGGGGATGGGCTAAGTGGAAGACATTTGTTGGGATGAGCACTGGGTGTGGTACACAGGGGATGAATCACTGGAATCTACTCCTGAAATCATTGTTGCACTATATGCTAACTAACTTGTAAATTTAAAAATTAATATTTAAAAGTTTTTTTAATATTAAAAATTAAATTTTTTTTTAATTTTTAAAAATTAAAAATTACTTGTGGACACTCTTTTAGAAGAGTGTCCACAAATAAATGTAGATGAAATAATGGAATTTAGAAAATCACCAACTTACAACCCTCAATGACATAACTGATTCAGGTACGCATAAGCAATGGATGCTAAACTTATTAAGTGAAGGGATGAGGAGAATGTAGATATTTCCATGCTACCAAGTATCTCCCCACAAAGTCCTTGCCTATCTCAAGTATATAATACTAACTTCACAATGGAGGAATCAAATGTCACCAACTTAATCCAGGAATTAATCTTAACTGCTAGTCACAAATAGCAGCAACAACTAGACAATACATGCCACTTGATGTGATACAATGTAGATTACAATCGAGCCTTTGGCCCTTCTATCGGAAATACCGGAGACAAAGAAATAAATTAAATGATACCATAACAAAGCAATTAGAAAATTCAGGGAGGAAGAACCTTATAGAGGACAACTGGACCTGTTTAATAAAGTCATGGGAAAGAAAATGGTTTGGAAAGAGACACTGTTCTAGATTAAAAGATATGTAAGAGAGGGACAAAAGAAATGGGATATGTATTACTTGATTGGATCCATGTTTGACAAGCCAGCATTACGACACATATGAGGATAAACTGGGGAAATTTAAATATGGAATGATTATTAGAAATATTAAGTTCTAAAGAATTTTGTTAGAATAATTGGAGCTGTATTTATATAGGGAAATGTCTATATTTTTTAAAGATTCATGAGGAATTATTTCAAAGTGAAAGCTATGTATGTCTTTACTTTTAAATACTTCAAAGATTACAAAAATGAGATGAAGCAAAGACAGAAAAATGTAACCGTTAAATCTAGGTAGAAAATGGCTATTTCACTAATCTCTCTACTTTCCTCCATGTTTGAAATTTTTCACAGTAAAAAGTAAATTACAGATGGATATATAAAGAGATAATAAAATACACATTAAGTAATATACATATTGTCATAAAAAGTAGAGTCACATTACTTAGAGATTAGGGACAAATAATAGCAAAGTTAAACCGTCTTCATGATTTAAAATAGGAACATTCACAAAATGTTTGCAGTACTAGAGTTTATGTTAATCTTGTATGGATTGTCAAGAATTCTGTTTATTCCCATCTACCCTTTGATAGTTCACTATGACATGTAGGATGTAATAATTTAATTATGGAAGAGAAAATAAGCTTTTTCTTGGGTTTTTCTGCATTTTCAATTACAACAGTGTAGCAGATGACACAGTTTAGTAATAGAGTAGTGGCTTGAGACTCATAAGGCATGATTCTATTCAGAGCTGATCATTAATCGAGTACTGGATAATCCCGAACAAGTGAATTTATACTTGTAAAAGCAAAGGGGAGGGGCGCATGGGTGGCTCAGCCGGTTAAGCATCTGACTCTTGATTACAGCTCAGGGCATGATCTCACAGTTCGTGAGGCTGTCAGAGCAGAGCCTGCTTGGGGTTCTCTCTTGTCCTTTTGTCTCTCTCTTAAAATAAACAAATAAATATTAAAAAAGAAAAAAGCAGAAGGGGAACACAATCCCTATACAAACCAAGAGAATACCATATAGGAATAAAGGTTATAACATTGTATTTTTAAAAAGTCATCATACTGGGGTGCTGGGTGGCTCACTCAGTTGAGCATCTGACTTCAGCTCGAATCATGAGCTCACAGTCAGTGAGTTAGAGCCCCACGTTCAGCTCTGTGCTGACAGCTCAGAGCCTGGAGCCTGCTTCAGACTGTGTCTCCCTCCCTCTCTGCCCGTCCCCCAGTCACACTCTGTCTCTCTCTCTCTCTCTCAAAACTGAATGTTAAAAAAAACAATTTTTTTTAAAGTCATCATACTAACTCAAGATACCAAGTTAACTATTTTAAATAATGAGAGCTTTATTAAATACAGCCATCACTGGGAATATCCTGTTTTTAAAATTTTTTTTTTCCGGGGCATCTGGGTGGCTCAGTTGGTTAAGCGTCTGACTTTGGCTCAGGTCATGATCTCACGGTTCTTGAGTTTGAGCCCCACATCGGGCTCTGTGCTGACAGCTCAGAGCCTGCATCAGATTCTGTGTCTCCCTCTCTCTCTGCCCCTCCCCAGCTTGGACTCTGTCTCTCTCTCTCAAAAATAAACACTAAAAAAAAAATTTTTCCAACTAAATCCTTTCCAACTAATCAGAGATCTATGTTCACTTAGGGAACCCTCAAATCTTTACTGAAGATAACTTAACAGGTATGACTTCAAAATTTACAAATCAGTATGATCTATACAAAACTAGCCAGAGCCACGTTTAGATACAAACTCCATTCATGCAAGAGTAGAAAATTGGGCCTCTATTAATTTCATCTAATTCACATATCTTGAATGTATTTACATTTAGTCAATAAGAGCTCATTTCCAACATACATTATGCAAGTTAACAAGATATCAGTTTCACCAATAAAAATCTATTTTTGATATCCAATATACTAACAGATCAGATGTGGTCAAAAACAGAAAAAGAGAGGGTAGCTGTGGTAACAACATGTAAAGCCCTTTCTGATATAATGCTAGCTGGCCATACCTACACAATGGAGCACTGACTAGCACCTGGTTATTGGCTTAACATACATCATACACGTATATGTAACATTTCATGGTATTTACTGGAGTATTAAAATAAACTAGGAAAGGTAATAATCTCTAAATACAAATATTTTTTTACAAAACAACAAAAGACTGAAAATGTCTTTAAAGTTTTCATGGTTTAATGAAACTAAAGGAGAGAAACTTAAGGTACATTTTTCTTTCATTTGAATAATGAAGGTAAATACAGTCATATAAACAGTGTATTTTCCTACAAAGCATTATAGATGGAATTACTCTGTCTGCAAATATGAAGGCATTAAGTTGTGCAATACATACCATTCACAGGGCTGAAGGGATCGAAATGCCTTAAAAGAGGCATCCATTCCAGCAAAATCCCAAAACTTAACATCATAGTCATATCCTCCAGTCACCAAACGGGCACCTGAGGGATCCAGACCCAAAGCAGAAACCTGTAAAAAAAAACAATAATAATTAACTGGAGAAAAGCTACTTATATTCTATAATAACCTGCATTTCCTTTCTCTAACCTTACCTCTTATCTTATAGGTATTGGAAGTACAGACCACAAGCTGTTGTTACTTCTAAAAAGTGGAACTGGATAGCATCTTCTATATTATTTGACTTTGTTATTATTATGAATATTATTTCTTTTGAAATAAAATAATATTTTAACTTAATGTAATTGCCAGCTTTGTCCCAATTTATCTACCAAACCCCATAAATAATTCAGCTTTTTTAATAAAAAAGATTTTAAGGAAACCTTTTGAGATATTTTAACTACCACTAACTAAATACCACATGAATCTAAAATTACCAAAATGAGAAAATGCCAATGGGAATGTTAAGAAATCTATTTAATCAAGCAGGACAAAGTAGAAATTATTTTCTTCTGTATATGGCTAACTGACTCAATATGATCACCTTAAACAATTATTTTTAAAGCTGAATTTATAAGTGACTAACTACATTATAATAGCACTTTTATATTGGTTCCAAAGGATAACTGCCTTCCCCATGAACTTTCCTAGGTCCAATGCACATGTGAGTGTCCAACTGGTAACCTACTATTCTTAAGAAGGAAGTTCCTGAATCTACTTCCCTCTCAGAAGGAAAAAAAAAATGCATTAGAAATAATTAGTGTGTAAAACAAAACAAAAAACAGAACAAAAGAATTAATATGTGGAATGAAAACAACAAAAAAAGAAATAATGGGATTACTGTGTATATGAGAGAGTAAAAGGATCAAAGTTTCATATAAAGGAAGCAACTATAAATCAGTTCTCCTACTACCCTTGGAATGTTATTAAATGTAATAGAATTACTGCAATTAAAACCAGATAGTTACAAAATAATTTATACTCACTTCAAGCACCACCTATAAACACTGATTTCAGAAGATAAGGGAATTATACATGAACATAATTAATAAATTATATGTTTAAATTAGATACGTACCACTTTAAATGTGTCAAAGAAAGCATACAAATGAAAACTAAGTCATTTTTTATGTCTGAACAATTATGTATCTTAAAACCTACAACAACAAAAAACAAAAATAAACAGTAGCTTTCGAAGTCTAAGAAGTGACTCCTGCTACTACCAATCACAAACTTACTTGCCCCCATGCCCATTCTATCTTTCCACCCTCCTATTACAATTAAAAGGGTGCCTTCTTCCTGATACGACTGACCACACCAGTGTTCATCCCATTACAGTACAATTCGAAACTGCAAATTCATTTGTGGCTTGTCCCTTCCCTGCCTGTCCTCCCCGCAAGGGGGGAAGCTCCTCCTCCTTGCTGCAATCGTCAGTGTGGAGCAGCAGGGGCAAAGGCCTGCAGTCAGGGTGGGAGAACTAATGACTGGCTGACTGGCTGCAGGCATCCTTAGTTGAGTCCTCCTGGGGAAGCGGAAAGGCCTGTGGGGAGCCAGCAGCCTCCAAATTCCAGGGAGTTGTTTGGAGTTCAGTGCAAGCTGGGAAGAATGTGCTCAAAAGGAAACCTGGAAAGAAGCAGCTCTTCCCCTAAAAAGTGTTCTTTGTCCTGGCTGTGAATTCTTTCATTAAGAAAGAGAAATTAACAGTATGTCACTATATTAATGAAAGGAGAGGTAGATGTTGACTCGTGACTTTGACCCAAATTACATACGGCCTTTAAAAAAGTTGGAACTGGATTTCTGGGGTTTAAAGGAACACAGCTAAGAAATGATTTGGAATATCTGGTAGGAAACAAAGGAAACCATCTCTAGGTCCTGTTAAGGAATGGAAAGGTGGGTATATTGGTGGGAGACACTAGAAACGTAAAGTATAGGAAACAAAGACTGGCCTACTGTAGAGAACTGGTAAGGCTCAGAAGTAAATATACGGGGATTCCTTTTAGTATCCTCTATTCTTCTGTGAATGTGTAAATATTTTACAATAACCAGTTGAAAAAACCAACCAGGCAAAAGAGTCACCTTGCTAATCTCTGACATATATAAGATGAAATAAATGCAGGGCAAAGGCAGGACTGCAAAAAGATCAGGTACCCTAACAGTACAATTAGCACCTCTAACTGACTTTTAATGTGTAAAACAAGTTGGCAGTATATTTCTCATTTTATTTCTTTTTTCAAAGATAAAATTCTACTAAAAAATATAAATATTTAACTAAAACATGCGTGAAACCCATGAACTCCCTCAGTAAAAAATCTCTCAAGTGACAGGGAAGCTTCTGTTTAAGTACTAATAGTCTGTAATTCCTTTCCTAATTTGCTTAAAAACATGAAAATTAGTAAAATTCCATCATAATTTCATAATAAAAATACCAAAAGTCTGATTTCATATAAAGTAGATATAATATCACAAATTAGATGGAAATGGTTTCTTAAAGCAGCAGTTCTCAGAAACTTTGGTTTTAAGACACTTTACACTATTTAAATCTTTTGAGGACCCCAAAAAGCATTTGTTTATGTGAGTTATGTGTTTCAATATTTACCACAGTAAAAATTTTAACTAAGACATTTAAAAGTACTTATTGTTGGGGCGCCTGGGTGGCTTGGTCGGTTAAGTGTCCGACTTCGGCTCAGGTCATGATCTCACGGTCTGTGAGTTCAAGCCCCGCGTCGGGCTCTGTGCTGACAGCTCAGAGCCTGGAGCCTGTTTCAGATCTTTGTCTCCCTCTCTCTCTCTGCCCCTCCCCTGTTCATGCTCTGCCTCTCTCTGTCTCAAAAATAAATAAACATTAAAAAATAAAGATAAATTAAAAATTAAAGGTAAGCCTTTAAAAAAAATAAAAATAAAAATAAAATAAAATAACAATAGGGGCGCCTGGATGGCTTAGTCAGATGAGCATCAGACTTCGGACTTCGGCTCAGGTCATGATCTCACAGCTCTCGTGGGTTCAAGCCCCATTGTCAGGCTTTGCACTGACTGCACAGAGCCTGCTTCGGATTCTCTGTCTCCCTCTCTCTCTGACCCTGCCCTGCTTGTGTTCTATCTCTCAAAAATAAATAAACGTTAAAAAAATTTTAATAAATAAAATAATGATAAGCCCACTATACCGTAACAAATATTTTTATGAAAATAGTATTTTCAAAGGCAAAACATTTGGCAAGAAGAATGTCACTGTTTTAATATCTTTATTAGTTCCGTCATTTGTGTAATTTCTGGGTCTATAACTACCGATCCATGTTTTCCTCATTATAGGATGTATTTTCCTACTTTCTAGGTGTTAGACACCTAGAAAAAGGCAGTTTCATTGAAAAGAAAAAGCAAGATCATTTTATTCTTTCATTTGTAATATGTTTCATTCATTCTACTACCACTTTAATGGTTTTACAATAAAATGAGTCCATCTTATGACTCAAAATTTTATATTATTAAATCTTTAAGTAACATAAATATAACAATACAAAAACAGAAATCTGTAATTCTAAGTAATATAACCTTACAGCAATACAGTAACTATTTTATGTTCATTTCTTATCTCAATGTACATCTAAAAAACGAACTCGGACCTTTTACTGACACAGAAATAAAGCTAAGAGTAATGAGAAATTTTCCCACACCATAAAAAGGAAAACTGTATTTTAGTTTCATTTCTTTTTTTCACTTGTAATGTTCCTATACCAAAGCAAAAGGTTTTAAAGCCAACAATAACAATGACAATAATAAGTGTTCCTATTTTAAATGAAACACAATGGTTATTTTGATTGAATAGAAATGTAATCTTTCTTTTTCTTTAATGTCTATAGCTGTTGTGTTATCAGTTGATTGTATAATTAGCCTTCATACCAATGTATCATCGGTTCACTTTAACATGAGAGCCTTGTTACTGAAAGGAAAGAATCAAATTTTTCAAACTTACTGTTTTAGTGCCATGCTTTAGAGTTATTTCATGAGAGTCAGGAATCTTTTGGACAGGATTCTGAAAAAAGAAAATTCCATGACATCAATGAGTAACCAATGCATTTAGGGTGTGGGGGGGAACTACATACTACATCTACAGGAGACACAATTTTTAAAAATAGCATCGCTAGCTTTTTAACACAAAGTTTAAAAAACAAAACAGGAAATGAAAATTGTGAAGATAGCTTATTTCTGCACTTCTAGATAAATTACAATTGTTGAGCTGATAATAAATTTATCTTAAATCTCAAAAAAGATAAACCCAAGAAACTTTTTAGGTTGTATGAAACCATAAGGTCCTCTCAGCATTCAAAATATTTGAAGTCCTCTCTTCACTGAAAATTGGGCATAATTTAAAGTGCTTATGTACTTAATTTAAAATAGGCAACAGGGGCGCCTGGGTGGCTCAGTCAGTTGGGCATCCGACTTTGGCTCAGGTCATGATCTCACAGCTCATGAGTTCGAGCCCCGCGTCGGGCTCTGTGCTGACAGCTTGGAACCTGGAGCCTGCTTCAGATTCTGTGTCTCCCTCTCTCTCTCTCTGCCGCTCCCCCACTTGTGCTCTCTCTCTGTCTCTCAAAAATGAATAAATGTATAAAAAAAAATTTTAAATAGGCAACAAAATCTGCACAGGGTAGATATATACCTTTCAGCCCTTAAAAGTTTATAAAACTAAAAACTCCCGTTCAAAAATGACACAAATAAGGAACTGGGTCATTTATTGACTCCGTTAAATAAATAAGCATTTATTTAAAGTGAGATTATACCAGATGGGTAGCATTAGACATAACCTCTACCATTCTCCCTCCCAAGAAGCATATGGTCTGGGGAAGGGGAGGTGGCCAATCAGTCTAGTTCAATATAAGAAATGCTATGATAGACAGGAGGTATGGGCAGGATAACTGAGGAAGAGAGACGATGGATGCATAAATCAGACATAAGGGAGTCACAGTGATAATCTGAGCAAGAAGTTTCATTGCTTAGTCAAGTTTCCATTATCCAAGAGCAGGGCAACCATACTCAAATTTTAGGGCCATTCCAAATTCATGTTAGGATCATCTTGCAATCTACTTAACTAAATATGTGCAGTCTAACAGACTTTGGTCCCTGTCTCCCCTCATTCTTTAGCATCCTTGATGAATCAATCAATCGCAAGTTCTATTTCATCATAAACTTTTCTCCTGCTATGGCTCTTTCTCCTCAGCACATAAACAATTAAAGTACTTCCCGTATTACACACACACACACACACACACACACACACACACAGCAATTTCCCCCACATTTACTGCTGTATCATTATCTTTTTCTTTGCAATTAAGCTTCTTTATATGACAGTTTTCACTCAAATGTCTCTACTTCCTCTCTCCCTTCTACCTCTACCACTCAGGCACGTGTTCTTTTATTCCTAATGCCTAGCACAGTTCTTGGCACTTAAGAGACTGTCTGTAAATATCTCATGAATAAACAAACACGTCACTATAAATGCCCCTGGACACTTTTCAGAACTTAACCTGCATAACTGACCTTTCAACAACATAACTACTTAACTATTTCTTCCATCTTGAAATTGTTCTCTCCTGGGAGGAAGCAGCCTAGACAAGAAGCCAGAAAAGCTAGGGTTTTTATTTGTATGTTTATATAAGGTCTAACATTTTTCAACATTATATTTTATTTTTAAATAAGTTATACATCTAACATGGGTCTTGAACTCATAATCCCAAGACCGAGGGTTGCATGCTCTACTGACTGAGCAAGCCAGGTCCCCAAGAAAAGCTGGGCTTTTTAATCTAGCCCTGCCACTCCTTAACCTTGTCATAACTCCAGGATAGTTATGAGTCTATTTCCTCATTTGTGAACTGAGGATAACAGCACTTGCCCTTTAGGTTACTGGTAAGTGGTTTAAACCTTATAATGCAGTGTTGAGCACAAAGTAGGTACTCAATAAATGACAGCCACTGTTTATCCTTAGACGTACCTCCTAACTCTCTGGTCATATCAACTTAATCTATTTCCAGGTTTCTCTTTCTCCTTACCAGGTTAATTCCTACTCATCCTTTAAGACTCAATTCAGACGTGACCTGCTACTGGAAGCATTTCTCAACAGTTCAAACTCGGGGTTAAATGGCCCTTCCAATGCACTCTCATGTCTCAGATAAGGAGACAACCTCTCCCTATCTCTATCACAGAATTTATCGAAATCTGTTATAATTTTTTTTAAACTTTTTCTTTTAAGTAGGCTCCACGTCCAACATGGGGCTTGAACTCATGACCTTGGGATCAAAAGTTGGATGTTCTACCAACTGAGCCAGTTGGTAGCCACCCCCAAAATCCACTGCAATTTTTTACCTGTTTCCGTCCCAACCACTCCCTAACCAAATTGCAAAATGGACACTTCTCAAAGATTGTGTATATCTATTATCATCTCTGGATCCCCAAACCACAAAACAGATGGTGGATGGCAGACACACACAACAGTGTCTTGGAATTAATTAATAGCCTAATATCGACCTTGTAGATCACCCTAGATTGTAATTTTTACTTTACCTTTAAACATTGATGTTTATGTCCATAAAGAAGAGCAGATGCTATCCACCAGATCAGCCAGGTAAGCGACAGTCAGGGATAACTGAGGTGTTCAAAAAGTAAAAACTGAGTTGCCAGAGTGGCTCAGTCGGTTAAGCATCTGACTCTTGGTTTTGGCTCAAGTCACGATCTCACAGTTCATGAGTTTGCGTCCCACACTGGGCTCTGCACTAACAGCACAGAACCTAGCTGGGATTCTCTCTCTCCCCTCTCTCTCTGCCCCCCCAATTCTCTCTCTCTCTCTCTCTCTCTTTCAAAATAAATAAACTTAAAAACAAAAAACCTTTCACAACCAAATGATTATATCCCAGACTAAAAAACAGATGTAAAGCTACAAATTTAGGGGTGCCTGGCTGGCTCAGTGGGTAGAACATGCGACCCTTGATCTCCGGGTCACGAATTCCAGTGGAGAATATACAGTGTTGGGTGTAGAGATTACTTAAAAAAATTTTTTTTTAATAAAGTTGCAGGTATAGAGAAATAAAGGCAATTTTGTTTTAGACTTCCTGCATGAGAGATTACTATAATCTATTACCACCACAGTGCATTTAAGAAGGAGATTAGGAAACCACAGGCACTGAACAAGAACCCTAACCTCACAGTAAGTGCTGGAGAGTTTACAGTTTATTTCAAGACAAGATGTTACGGTATGCTTTACTATGCTTTGGAAAGTGCTGCACATACCTTGATTTCAGAGATACCAATATTCCAACACAAATTCCAAAATAATTTGAAAGTCAAACAAATGAATTCTGGACTACCCCTATATTAAATTGTAAGCCACTGCTCCCTTTGCAGTTG
The DNA here is from genome assembly GCF_024362965.1 of Panthera pardus. NCBI lineage: Eukaryota > Metazoa > Chordata > Mammalia > Carnivora > Felidae > Panthera > Panthera pardus. The sequence goes on along the minus strand of NW_026526765.1, from coordinate 29,980,077 downwards.
ACAACATTTGTAAGCAATAAAAACTCATGTATAAGTACTAAGTACTCTTGCAAAAAACAGGAGAATAGTTCAAATGTTTCCCTTCAAGAAGATTCTATTATAGTCAGTGTCTCATTTCATAACTAATTACTTTTTCATCACTCAGGAAACAGAAACACTGTCACCAAAAGGAGGGATGGAAATTATTTCACTAAATTCAATGCACAATATGCCTATATATAGACAATTTCTGACATGTCAAGTAAAAACTTACATGAAGACAGAACAATTTAATATTTACATCAGCAGTGAATTAAATGTTTAAATAAATGTTGTTTACATTTAAAATCAAAGTTTTACTGGAAATCATGTAGGGCATAACTCATAAAAGGCTCATATAACTGGCACAACTAAATCATCTAAAATAGTAGCAATCCATCTTTTAGTAGCATATCACTTGATGGTGACTGTTCTTTTTCCAAAACTTCTACTAATGGCTTTTTGAAATATGGCTTAGTGTGAAATTTGCTCTAACAGTAAAATATTTTCATGATTTTCATGCCAGGGCACACCATAAGCTACGAGACTTCAATGAAGTCATTTATAATAAGAATTCATAACAAGAGCTAGTCTTAATGGAAGAGGGGAAAAGATACCAGCTTTTGTTTTGGTTTAGTTTTAAATGCCAACCAAAGGATTATTTCCCAGGCTCTTTAGTTTGCCCTCAATAACAACGATAGCAAATATATCTGGAATAACATGAGCAATTCCATCTGACACACATCCTTAAAGTGTTTTCAAAAGACTTGCAAAACAAAAATAACCTTTCCAGGGTAAAGATGTCATAAGTTTAAGAAGTTGTATATGTATGGTACTATAAGCCATAATCAAAAGTCTACCCAGTAACAACGATCTGCCACAAAGTGGCTATGAATTATGGGGAGAAACTGGGGAGTGCTAACCAGGAAGTTGGAAAGGAGTGCTAAGTTCTCCCAGAAAGTATTTTGTAAATAGTTGCCAGTGTGGTATCACAGAAAACCAAAATTAGAGTCTATTCTAGTATAACTCTGGAGATCCAACAGAGTGACTTAACAATAGTTACTCATCATCACACATTCACTCAACAAACATTTATTGAGTAGTTAATTACATACCATATACCAGGGACTACGGTTAAAGATTTAAAAATAACAATAATAAAAATAACAAAGACTCAGCTCACAAGGGCTATCAATCCAATAAAGCAAAACTAACTGACAGGTAAACAAATGGGCAACACTAAAATGTTTCAGATGCTATGACAGAACACACAGGGTCCAGTGCTCAATTCCACTCTGCCTGGGAAATAAGAGGATGATTAGAAAAGACTTTATAGAAGAGATGCTTGAGATGCCTTTGGAAAAATAAATAGAGGTTCCCCAGGTGAATGTGGAGGGCATCCAGAAGAGCATAAGACAAATCCTGACAGTTACTGAACTGCAAATAATTTTGCCTGGACAGAGTTTACATTGCTGGGCAGGAAAGGAGGGAAGGCTGTGTGTGTTGTGTGTATATACAATTTTTGTGTGCAAAAAAATTTTTTTCTTACCCAGAGAGTTAGAAGCCAGATTGTATACAATGCCAACAATCTGAAATTTAAGCTCTGAGCCTTGTAATTTGATAAGATTTGAGTTTTCAAAAAATCACCATGTTATTCTCTTCTGTTCATCAAAAGAATCAAGGGGCACCTGGATGGCTCAGTCGGTTGAGTGCCCAACTCTTGATTTCAGGTTGTGATCTCATGGTTCGTGAGATCAAGCCCCACATTGGGCTCTACACTGGCAGTGCAGGGCCTGCTTGGGATTCTCTCTCTCCCTCTCTCTCTTTCTCTGTCCCTCCTCCACTCACATGAGCTCTCTCTCTCAAAATAAATAAACATTAAAAAAACTTTTTTTTTAAGACAGAGTCAACACAGTGAAAAGGCAAACACTAGAATGGGAGAAGATGTCTGCAAATCATATATCATATAAGGGGTTAACATCCAAAAAAACAAAACTCCTACAATTCAACAACAAAAAAAGATACAACTCAATTCAAAAACTGGCACAGGGCCTAAAGAGATATTCCTCCAAAGAAGAAATACAGATGACCAACAAGTACATGAAAAGATACTTTACTAATCATCAGAGAAATGAGAATCAAAACCACACTGAAATACCAGTAACAGGATGGGTATTATTTTAAAAATAAGTAAATAAGAAATGTTGACAAGGATGTACAAAAAAATGGAAACTTTCTGCATTGCTGAACAGAAATGGTACATCTTCTATGGAAAACAGTATGGTAGTTCCTCAAAAAATTTAAAATAGAATTACTTTATGATTCAGCAATTCCCCTTTAAGTATATACACAAAAGAACTGAAAGCAGGGTCTCCAAAGATGTTCACAGCAGCATTGTTCACAACAGTCAAAAGATAGGAACAACCCAAGTGTCCACTGATAGATGAATGAATGAACAAAATGTGGTATATGCATACAATGGAATATTATTCTTTAGAAGGAAGGAAGTTCTGACACACACTACAACATGGATGAACTTGGAGGAAATAATGCCGAGCGAAATAAGCCATAAAAAGAAAAATATTGCATGATTTCACTTATATGAGGTATCTAGAGCAGTCAAATTCATAGAAAGTAACATAGTGGTTACCAGAATTGGGAGAAAGGGGAAAATGGGGAATTACTATTTAATGGGTATAGTTTCTGCTTTGCAAGATGAAAAAGTTCTAGAGACTGAGTATACAACAATGTAACACTACTGAACTGAAAATTTTTAAATGGTTAATACTGGGAGCACCTGGGTGGCTCAATTGGTTGCACGTCCAACTCTTGATTTCGGCTCAGGTCGTGGTCTCATGGTTTGTGAGTTGAGGCCCCATGTTGGGCTCTGCGCTGACAGCGCAGAGCCTGCTTGGGATTCTCTGCTCCCTCTCTCTCTGCCCTTGCCCCACTTGCGTTCTCCCTCTCTCTCTCTCAAAAATAAATAAATAAGCATTTTTTAAAGATTTAAAAAAATGAAATGGCTAAGATTGGGAGATGGGTAGGGGGAAGGGATGAAATAGGTGATGGGGATTAAAGAGTACATTTATTATGGTGAGCATTGAGTAATGTATAGAATTGTTGAGCCACTATATTGTACACCTGAAACTAATACAAATATTGTAAGTTAACTACACTGAAATTAAAATTTAAAACTTAAAATTTTAAATTTTTTAGGGGCACCTGGGTGGTTCCATCGTTTATGATCTTCAGCTCAGGTCATGATCTCACGGTTCATGAGTTCAAGCCCCACATCGGGCTCTGTGCTGACAGCTCAGAGACTGCAGCCTGTTTCAGATTCTGTGTCTCCCTCTCTCTGCCCCTCCCCCACTTGTACTGTCTCTCTCTCTCTCTCTCTCTCTCTCAAAAATAAACATTAAAAAAATATTTTAAATAAATGACTAAAAATAAAAATGGTTGAGATTGTATATTTTATGTTATATGTATTTTCCCAAAACTAAAAAAAAAAATTGTTCATAGATATAACCCCCATAAGCAAACAAAAAGATTAAACGATGCATAATATTAAGCTTGAATACTTCTTAATGTTCTAATAAACATTAGGTAAGCTTCAAAAGAAATAATTTATCAAATGTTTAAAATCTTCCTCTAAAAATGTAAAGTTATATGTCTAAAATATTGCAGGAAGGAAAGACAATTTCCTATCGAATTCTCACAGCTGGTTCCAATCCTTCAATGAGTAGTGTTCCCAAACCACCTCTAAATTACCCTCAAACAGTTTATGCCTTATTGCAAGCTGCAACTTTGAAGAATATTTCCAAGAAACACGACTTAAAAGTACATTGTTAAATAACTTTTTATACCTATGTGAGGGCTGAGAAACTCAAAAAGGATAGGTCATTTTTTTTAAGATTTATTTATTTTTGAGAGAAAGCATAAACAAACAGGAAGGGGCAGAGAGAGCAGGGACAGAGGATCCAGAGAAGGCTCTGCACAGACAGCAGTGACCCTGACGCGGGGCTCAAACTCACAAACCATGAGATCATGACCTAAGCTGATGTCTGATGTTCAACTGACTGAGCCACCCAGGTGCCCCAAACAAAGAATAGGTCATTCTTATATTTTATCAGAAATTATATTATTTTTTAAAACTCCATGACATTCTCAACAAACACAAAGATGACAATTTTATATGTTTATCATACAACAATGGCAGGTAATAAGCCAATAAGATTTATACCAGAAGACACATTTATTTTCAAAAGCTACCATGAACATATGCCTTATCATTCCCTGACAGCCTAAAATTTTATGAGTATTTCCACACTTACTCTTATTGTTATTTCTGAAGACTTGAATCTAGACAGGACTCTGCACCTAACTCTACTTGTAATCCTCACTAAGCCACTCAATTGTATAGAAACTTAGCTTTTCCACTTATAAAAGTGATAGAGTCAGACAAGGTAATTCATATCATTCTATAATGACATGGTTTACCTTAAACTATTCACATCTTAAATTATGAACACTCCCCTATGTCACTGAAAGTGCTTCCCTGACTTCTAGCTTCTTCACTTCTCTCCACTTGCTCACTACACCATGGAATTACTCTTCCTACGATGTTTTGCATGGAAAAACAATAGCTCTCTATTGGCGTTAGTAGTAATCAATAACTTTTCACATCATTCACACATTTTTGTTTTAGAAATTTTCTGCAAAGCATAAGAGACTTAAAAACTGAGAACAAACTGAGGGTTGATGGGGGGTGGGAGGGAGGGGAGGATGGGTGATGGGTATTGAGGAGGGCACCTTTTGGGATGAGCACTGGGTGTTGTATGGAAACCAATTTGACAATAAACTTCATATATTGAAAGAAAAAAAAAGAAATTTTCTGCAACATTTGACTAAACTCTTGATCCAAGTTAAGTTTAAAAAAAAAATTAATGTTCTTAACAAGTTTCTGGTCAAAGGATACAGACTTTCAGTTATGAGTAAGTTCTGTACAGCATGGTAACTATAGTTAATAATACTGTGTTGTACACTTGAAATTTCCTAAAAGAGTAGATATTAAGTGTTCTTAATAAAAAATAAATAAAGTAGCTACGTGAGGTGATAAATGTGTTAGTTAACTTCTTGACTATGGTAATCATTTCACAATTTATACATATATCAAACCATCACATTGTACTCCTTAAATATAAACAATTTTTGTCAATTACACCTCAATACAGTTGGAAAATAAGTATCATTGGGGGAAAAAAAGACTGAGGTGCCTGGCTAGCTCAGTCAGTAAAGCATGTAATTCTTGATCTTGGGGTCAGTCATGAGTTCAAGCCTCCCATTGGACATAGAGATTAAAGAAAAAAAAATCCCTATATAATGAAAAAGCAGAGAGTTTCTTGTAAGATACTAATCTCTAAAGGGCCTAGCAATATTGTTATCGTTTGCAGTGGTACTTTTTTATTTATTACTTATTAACATACATATTCAGAGCCCACCCTTACCCACAGCATTAACCACTCAGGACAGCAATGGAGGGACAAAGGAGTTGGGCTCGCAGGGCAGGGGGGAGCGTGGTTTGTGGGAGAGTGGTATAAGAGAATTAAGAAGGAACAACCTGGCTTTCTTAGAACACCTAATGAAACTCCTCCCTCCCACTCCTTCACCCCCACCCGAAAAAGGCTTTATTTTACAACTATAAACAAAGGAGAATTTCACTTGTTCAGATGAGTCTCTGGGTTTTACCATTTGTCTTATTCCTAAAAACAGGCCCACCTCCACCATGTCAGTGGCAAAAATGTACACACCATTCTCAAACCTTCACAACTTGAATTAATTATCCACTCAAAGCCTCAAGTCCTTAGGCTCCTGTCTACGAAGAATTCGTGTTTACCAGAATGATTCATTTGAGAAACAAAGCACAGAGTTGCTGTGATGACCAAATGAGTTAATGTGACAAAGTACTTTATAATTATAACCCAATATAAGTAAGAAATTATTATGAGCCTACGGCTACAAAGGTTTTTTCTTAAAAGTACACATTTCAGAAACTGCTGGAGACCAGGTACAAAACGCCTTGAGATAAAAAAGTTAAAAAAAAAAAAAAAGAAATTTCATCAAGTTGCAGAATCTCAGATATGTAGGGCACAAATTACTTCAACACAGGTTATGTACTGTACTATTTTGAGTCATGGTTAATATTTCATATCTGTTTTTTAATAAAAATTGAGTTATGGCTTGGACAATCTTTCTCTATTTGGTTAAAGATGCACAGACTTTACTAACTTTAAATACAAAAAGGTGCCTTTTTGTATTTCCAATCCAATTGGGTAAGAATTAACTTACCAATCCAATTGGGTCTCAATCCAATTGGGTAAGAATTAACTTATTTCGGAAAACAAAAGAAGCCTGAGCCATAATAAACTTTTATGAAGCTTACCTGATACTGAGATATCTTTATCCTTTTCCTTTACAGGTCTTTTAAAAATCTTACACTGCAGAATAGATAACCATATCTGATCATATCTGATTTAATATAACTTTCCATATGGGGTGCCTGGGTGGCTCAGTGGGTTAAGCATCTGACTCTTGATTTCAGCTCGGGTCATGATCACACAGTTTGTGACTTCAAGCCCCATGTCGAGCTCTGTGCTGACAGTGTGGAACTTGCTGGGATTCTCTCTCTCTCTCTCTCTCTCTCTCTCTCTGTCCCTCCCCCACTCACCCTCTCTCTCTCAAAATAAATAAACATTTAACTTTCCATACATGCAAAAGCATGTATATGCTTCAACAGGGACAGTGAAAATTAGAAACACCTTAAAAGCCAATCTATGTTCTCCTGGAACAATTCTACAATTCCAGCTCTAGCAGTTAATTATACATCCAATTCATCCCATCAAATACAGAACTTCATACTTGCCATAATGTCTAAAGCCACCAACAACCAAGTATTTAAAATTTTTTTAAGTTTATTTATTTATTGAGAAAGAGAGGGGTAGTACAACAGAGGAGAGAGACAGCAAGCGAGCGCAGGGGAGGGGCAGTGAGGGAGAAAGAGAATCCTAAGCAGGCTCCAAGCTGTTAGTGCGGCGCCCAACACGGTGCCCAGCACGGGGCTTGATCTCACAAACCCTGAGATCATTACCTGAGCCCAAATCAACAGTCGGTGCTTAACCAACTGAGCCATCCGGGCGCCCACAGCCAAGTATTTTAAATCGCCTTTGGGCATTTCTTGCTAAAGAACAAAAGCAGATTGTTTACTTGCCAGGTCCCCATTAGTCTTTAAGATCCTTGAGGACAGGCACTATGTCTTATTTGATTTGTGTCTACAATACCTAACAGCATACAAATACAAAATATATCTTCTTAGGGTGCCTGGGTGGCTCAGTCAGTTAACCGTTCAACTCTTGATTTTGGTTCAGGTCATTATCGCACGGTTGGAGTGTTTGAGCCCCACATCAGGCTCTGCGCTGACAGCATAGCACCTACTTGGGATTCTGTCTCCCCCTCCCTTTGCGCCCCCACCTCAAAAATAAACACACATTTAAATATATATATTCTTAACTAAAAATAATAAAGATTACGTACTAATGACAGCTTGTTTTTAAAAGAAAATAAATAAAGGGGCACCTGGGTATCTCAGGTTCAGCTGAGCATCTGACTCTTGATATCAGTTCAGGTCATGATCCCAGGGTTGTGGGAGTCTCTCTCCTTCCCCTCTCCCCTGCTCTCTCTCCCTCTCTTAAAAAAAAAAAAAAGAAAAAAAAAAGACTCCTTGGGCTTTTGGATATCATATAAAAAAATAAACAAAAGAAAGTAAGTATGAAATCTGTGAGAAAAAAATAATACACAATCATGTTTGTACTTATCATAGTGTGTTTATATATCCTTCTAGTTTTTTTAGTATTTTTTCAATGTTTATTTTTGAGACAGAGAGGGTGCAAGTTGGGGAGGAGCAGAGAGAGAGAGAGAGAGAGAGAGAGACAAAGCCAGAGGATCCAAAGCAGGCACCGTGCTGTCAGCACAAAACCCAACTTGGGGCTCGAACTCACAAACTGTGAGATCATGACGCAGGCATCTATAAATATAAATATATATATTGATATTGATATTGATATTTATCTTTCTAAAACATAGAGACATACTAGGGCACCTGGCTGGCTTGGTCGATAGAGCATGAGACTCTCGATCTTGGGACTGTAGGTTCAAACCCCACATTAGGTGTCGAGATTACTTAAAAAAATAAAATCTTTAGGGGCACCTGGGTGGCTTAATCTGTTAGGCATCCAACTCCTGATCTCAGCTCAGATCTTTCACAATTGTGAGTTCAAACCCCAAGCTGGGCTCCACGCTGGGTGTGAAGCCTACTTTAAAAACAAAACAAAACAACTTTAGATAAATAAATAAAACATAGAAACATATTTATTAACTATTTATATTTCATGTCTACTCTTTAAATTTTTCTGTGTACTTTCAAGATAAAATATTCGAAGCCACAGGCAGACTTCATAAAAGCTGTACCTAGTAAATACTTAGATTCCCAAAATAAGGAAGATACAGGTACTATATTCATGAGCTCAGAAACTATGAAAGGTGCGTACTTGTAAACAAATAATTGTATCACAATTATGATCATTTTATCATGGTTGTGACAATAACAGAAGAATGCTCTATATAAATCACACCCAAAAATGAGCCCAAAATGTATCAAAGACCTAAATGTAAGAAATAAAACCATAAATCTCTTTAAGAAAAGGGAGTAAAACTTTGTTGACCTTGAGTTAGTCTTCTTAGATATGACACCAAAAGTACAGGCAACAATAGAAAAAATAAATTGGATTTCACCGAAATTTAAAGTTATTGTACTTCAAAGTACATCATCAGGAAGGTTGACGGTACAACCCATATAATGAGAGAAAATATCTGAAAATCATATATCTGATAAGGAACTTATGTCCAGAATATATAAAGAATCCTTATAATTCAACAGTAGACAAATTAAGCTAATGGAAAGAGTAAAAAGATGTGAAGAGACATTCCTCCAAAGAAGATATACAAATGGCCAACAAGCACATGAAACAATGCTCAACATCACTGTTCTTTAGAGTAATACAAATTAAAACCACAATGAGATACCCCTTCACACTCACTAGGACAGTTATAATCAAAAAGACAATAACATGCATTGGTGAGGATGTGGAAAACTGAATCCTCAGAGACTACTGGCAGGATTTAAAATGATGTAGCCATTTTGAAAAACAGTTCCTCAAAATATTAAACACAGAGTTATCATGTTTTATGTCCTAGATATAAACCACCCCCCAAAACAAAAATATACATCCATACACAAACTTCCGCACAAATGTTCATAGCAGCATTATTCACGACAGCCAAAAACTATAAACACTATAAATACCCCTATCTCCATCAATTAATGAATGCATTTTTTAAAATGTGATATATGCTACAATGGAATACTGTGTAAAAAGGAATGAAGTACTGATATATGATACAACTGAAAGGAACCTAGAAAACATTATGCTATGTGAAAGAAATCAATCACAAGACCACTTATTGTATTATTGCAGTGATATGAAATGTGCAGAACAAACAAATCCATAGTTAGAAAGTAGATTAGTGAATGCCAGGAACTGGGGGTAGGGTAGTGAAAAGAGAAAAGGAGATGAAAATTAAAGAATGCAAGGTTTCTTTGGGGGAGCATGAAAATGTCATAAAATTAGGTGGTAATAATGGTTGCACTCCTCTGTGATTATACTAAAACTCACTGAACTGTATACCTGAAAACTGTGAATTGTAGTGCATATGAATTATCTCAATAAAGCTGTTATAAAAATATACAATAGGCAGGGCACCTGGACGGCTCAGTCGGCGGAGCATCCAACTCTTGATTTTGGCTCAGGTCATGATCACAGGGTCGTAAAATTGAGCCCCACATCAAGGTGTGTGCAGAGCCTGCTTAAGATTCTATCTCTCTCTTTCCTTCCACCCCTTTTCCCCAGATTGTACGCACTCTAAAATTTTTTTTAAAAAATCTATTCCTTTGTTAAAGAAAAAGAATATAAAATAGAGCACCTGGCTGCTCAGTCAGTAGAGCACACAACTCTCAATCTCAGGGTCCTGAGTTCAAGCCCCATGTTGGGCCTGGAACCTACTGTATTTAAAAAAAAAAAAAAAAAAGAATATAAAATAATAGAGGGATATAACTAATACAGGGGTAGCATAAAGGAAGAGGTATTAAACTCTATTTTTGTGGGTCAATGAAGGTTTTTACAAAGAGAAAATGCTCTCCTTTTACAAAGAGAAAAGCTAGATCCATAAAACTAAAAAGGTTCTTTTCCTGATGAAGGAGACAGGTCTGCTACAATGTACCTACAAGGGTCAAGGCTTACACAGACTGGCAAGTGAATGGAGAGGTACTAAGTGCTGGTCAGCATCCAGAGAGAAGGAAAAGCATACTGGAATGCATGAAACAGTTAATTAATCACATTCAAAGACTTCATACTTTACATGGATGGGGCATGAAGTAAGTGTCAAGACAGAGGCAAGAGCTGACTCTTGAGAAGCAGGATAGGTTACAACCAGAGGTAGAGGGGAGTGTAATGGTTAAGTACATGGACTGTGGAGTAGATTCCCTAGATTCAAAAGCTGGCTCCAACGTTTACTACTGGGTGGCCTTGCGGAAGTGACTTAGCATCTGAGTGTCAGTTTCCTTATCTGTCAACAGGGGATAATAGTACGAGGAGGATTAAATGAGTTATTTCACCTTCAGTGTTTAGGACACTGATGCACAAAAGAAGCATCCACTGTCAGAATATTATTTGGTGCTAGATTTGGGCATCTACTTTATTTCTTTATCGTAAGTCAAATAAAAGCAGACTGCAGAGACAGAAAACTGTGGCTTAGCAGTGAATTCCTGGCTTATTGGAGCATCCCTTTCTATGATAGTAAAAAAATCAAGAGCATACCACTAACTTCTTCATTTAATCAAAGAAAACATTTAATCCCCAGTTATACTCTGCAAGGCTCTTGGGATGCAGAAGTGAATAAAGACTCCCTGACTCTGATCCAGATCAGTAGTGAAATGGCAAAATTACCAACCAACAGCTGCCTGGTAGGCTATGTGAATCAACTTGGTGGTCTTGGTCTTATTTCAAATTCACAATTAGCTGCACTTCTAGCAGTCAGCACAAATAATATGAACAAAATATCTTTCCAAATAAGGACCAAGGTCTATAGAAGAATAAAGAAAGTAAGCTCTGTTGGAGCTGCGTCAATATGTACTTATATGCTACTCTGTCAATTTGGCACTTAGAAATATAAAATTTATTCAAATGTAAACCTTATAATCATGGTAACAGGAAAGTACCTAATTCCACCAAAAGACAAATTATATCTATTTTGGTAAATATTCATGATTTTCTAAAAATTATTTATAATAGCACTTTTTTAAATTATAAGATTAAAGCATTGAGAAATCTTCTCAAAATTGACACATGTAAATCTCCCACTTTTACTCATGTAAATAGAAAGGGTGAAAGATCAAGAGAGCTGTTTCATTTTCAAATACTGTATTTATACCTACTAAACTGAAAAAAGTTTGTGCCTTTTCTGTGACTGTCTTAACACTTAGAGGAGTATAAAAGCTAGTTACATAATCCTCACTTTTAATACTTACTAGTTTGGGTGCATCAGTGGCTCAGTCAGTTAAGCGTCTGACTTCGGCTCAGGTCATGATCTCACAGTCAGTGAGTTAGAGCCCCACGTCAGGCTCCGTGCTGACAGCTCAGAGCCTGGAGCCTGCTTCGGATTCTGTGTCTCCCTCTCTCTCTGTCCCTCCCCCACTCACACTCTGTCTATGTCTTTCTCTCTCAAAAATAAATGAACGTTAAAAAAAATTTTTTTTAAGAATATTTACTAGTTGAGAAGGCAGGAAAAAAAAAATGAGATCAATAAATAAAGCAACCCAAAGCAAAATTTTGTTTTCTTTTTTTTTTTTCTGTTTTTGTAAAGACTCTATTTAAAAAAATAAAAGTAAAATAAAATAAAGACCCTATTTTTTTATTTTTATTTTTTTTTATTTTTGAGAGAGAGAGAGAACAGAGGAGAGAGGTAGCGGGAAAGAGAGAGAGAATCCCAAGCCAAATCCGTGTTCAGCACAGAGCCCCATGCAGGGCTCGATCCCACAACCCAAGGATCATGACTTGAGCTGAAATCAAGAGTCAGACACTCAACCAACTAAGGCACCAGATGGTCCCAAAGCAACATTTTTAAAAAATAAACTGAGTGGGGCACCTGGTTGACTCAATCAGTAGAAAATGTGAGCACTGATCTTGGGGTTGTAAGTTCAAGCCTCACATTAGGTATAGATATTACTTAAAAATAAAATATTTTTTGGGGGCGCCTGGGTGGCTTAGTGGGTTAAACGTCCGACTTCAGCTCAGGTCATGATCTCACGGTCTGTGAGTTCAAGCCCCGCGTGGGGCTCTGTGCTGACAGCTCAGAGCCTGGAGCCTGCTTCGGATTCTGTGTCTCCCTCTCTCTCTGCCCCTCCCCTGCTCATGCTCTGTCTCTCTCTGTCACAAAAATAAATAAAAACACTTAAAAAATTTTTTTTAAATAAAAATATTTTTTTTAATTAAATTAAAAATAATAAACTGAGAATAAAAATGGGGGAAAAATTAATTACACTAAATTAAGTTAAAAAAAGAAAAAAAAAAGCTTTAAGGTAAAATGAAACATGAGTGAAACAGAGCCAAGAAGTGAGGCATACGTAGGCAGATGTTAGGATCTAGAAAGAAAAGTGAAATGAAAACAAAAGATAAAAAAGGAGGATTCCACATAGATAAATAACAAGTGAAGGACACTGGAAAGGCCAATACAACAGTATTTTTTTTTTAGTGCCAATTATAACAGTATTAATAGAACTCTGGAGTGTGAATAATTCAACTCTCAGAACCTAGGATCAAAAAATATAAAGTGTGAAAAAAAATAGCAGTGTTATGAGCAGAGAGAGAAGGGAGGGAGCAGAGAAGAGGATGGGGTCACCTTTCCAACTAAAATTTATGACAGTATAACATGGCATCACAGACTCTATAGGACTAACTTCAGCAAAGATTATTAAAAGAGCTGCTTATGCAAAAAATATTCAAGGCCTTCATCAAATTTCTCAAAGTCTCTAAATCCTATGATATTCAAATCATTTATCACCCTTGTCAATTTTCTTTTTTTCCCTTAAGAACTGGTATAACTCAGGACACCTGGGTACCTCAGTCAGTTGAATGTGTTACTCTTGACCTCAGCTTAGGTCATGATCGAGGATCACAGGATGGAGCCCCACATCAGACTCTCTACTGAGCATGGAACCTGCTTAAGATTCTCTCTCCCTCTGTCTTTCTCTTTCTCTTTCTCTTTCTCTCTCTCTCTCTCTCTCTCTCTCCCCCCCCCTGCCCTTCTCCCCTACTCACCTGCACACTCTCCCTCTAAAAAAAAAAAAAAAAAAGAACTGGTGTAACTCAACTAGATCCTCACTGGACAGTCGCTTTGGGTAGAGCAAAGGACATCCCTAACATTACTTCAATACACTTAATGACATTTTACATCTGTAAGATTTTCAATTCACTGCACAAATTTACCAGAATAAATACTTACATATTAAAATAACTTGTAATTAAGGAGACTACAATCAGTCAGTTAAAAAGTACCTCCTGCCTTCCTCATTGTACTTACATTAGGCTTTGCATAATGTAATTTGCATAAACTGGTCTATCTTTGCTACTACACACTGACTACTGCAAATAAATAAAATGGTTCATGCCAACAGTGCCATTCACATTACAATTACATAAAATATTCGTCGGGGGAAAAAAGCCACTGCTCAAAGGCAGAATGGACACATATTAGTGACTGTTCCCAGCAGCCGCCTGAAAGGATACAAAGCCTACCTGGCAATGGGAGCTTAAAAGGACTGCAGCCTTTTGACAAAGGAATTGTGCCAGGACTAGCCTGGAAATGTGAGGGTGAGTATTGACTCCCAAGCTTCTAAAGAATGGTGATTACATCAGAAGTTAGCTTTAACTCAATGAAATGTTTAGAGTAAGAGAGTGACTATGACCACAGCCAAGGATGGCCATTCACTGACCAAATATTCCTTGAGCATCTACTATGTGCCAGGTACTAGTCAACCCACTGGGGATACAACAATAAAAGAGACAATGTAACTGCCCTCATGGAACTTATACTACTGTGAGGGGAAAGACAACAAACCAGTAAACAAAAAGTGTCAAATAAAGTAAATACAACAAAAGCAGTGTCAGGAAAAGCAGTGGAGTAGAGAGGAGGTACTTCTATAACAAGGTGGTTAAAGAGGTAACACTTCCACAAAGATCCAAATGAGATGAGGGAGTTACCTAAAGCTCTCAGCGCTATTCCGTGTATAGGAAAGAGTAAATAGAAAGGCCCTGTGGCAGAACGAGCACAGCTGCTTAAAAGAAAAGCGGAAAGGTCACTATGGGCTGAGAAAAGTGAGCAAGACTGGGAGTGCAAGGGGATGAAGTCAGAAAGATGTGAAGAGGCCAAGTCATACAGGCCTTAGAGGTCAAGGCAGGGAACTTGGATTCCTTAACATTGTGACAGGAAGAAACTGGAGGGTTTACTGACAGGAAAGTGATAAGGGAAGCAGGGAAGTGACAAGACCTGATACACTTTTAAAAGTTTGGATTACTCTGGTGATTAGAGAAATATAAACTTTCTTATTTGACCTTATAGACTTAAATCTTAAATTGTAAAGAGACTATCCTTAATACTCCTGCCACTATCATGTAGTTACTCACCTAAAAACCTTAAAGATACAAAAAAAAAAAAACAAACCTGTAAATATGTCTGTTATAATTGTGTCACATCACAAAAGAATATATTTTCTGCATTATTCTTTAAAAAGTAATTATTCCAGCATTTATCTCAACCTAAACTTCACTTATTCCAGTTTCTAAAAGACATTGTTTATAAGATTCTTTTTTTTCCCTTCCACCATAGACAAGACACAGTTGAAAAAAATGGAGTTTTGCCAAAAGCCAAAATGTCTCTATTGCCCCCTAGTGCCCATCTTAAAGAATGAAGACCTTCACACATTTGCAATTTGGAAATGGAAAGGAACATTCACTGGATTTTGGAATAGAGCTTCTAGCATCCTCTGCTGACAGAATCTTGTAGGTGTAATGAAACTGCTCTGTTTTAAGGAACATAAATTTCCTCTGAAGTTAAAATCATTAAGCTTCCTCGCATTGTTTTTTTTAAGACTTTTCTCTCTAGTCCACTGCAATTTAATTAAAATTGGTCATTGATCAAATATTGGTAATGATAATGAAAACAATGATAAAGCCCAGCAATTCTGAGTGCTTAGTTATGTGTCAATCCCTATGTTAAGTGGTTACTTAAATCATCTCATTCTCATATCAACTTCTGAGAACTAAAACAGAATTTTTACCTACTTTTAATTCCTCAACCTTTCTCTATGCATGAGGCAAAGAGACTGACTGATACAGGTGGCTGGCAATGACCAAGGCTAAGGGGATGAGAAGCCTCAGACCAGAAGGCAGAGAAGCACAGTGGTGACCCAAACTTGGACTCTCCACCACAGAACGTGCCAGCCAGGGAGTCAGAGAAAGTTCATGGAAAACAGGTGCTCACAACTAAAAAGTCACTGTTACATCCAGCCTTTAGTTACAGTCATAAAAATGCAACTTTCAGTTTTCTCGGGTAATGGGAAAGAGGATAGCAAGGATAATAAAAATCCTCAATAATCCCAAAGCCTCCACTTAATTATAAGTTACAACTAGCTTCACATTTAATTAAAAAATCAAAATCAGGCACAAGTAATAGATATGGTTTAAAAATTGGGGCGCCTGGCTGGCTCGGTGGAGCATGCAACTCTTGATCTCGGGGTCATGAGTTCAAGCCCCATGTTGGGCATGGAACCTACTTAAAATAAAAAGTCTAAAAAAATAAAATAATAAAAAATGTTTTTTACCTTTTTTCTCTGACCCCACCTACTTGAATTTTTGTTCACTTATTAAATTCAAAGAAAGATACTACTAATAATAAATCTTCAAATATTAAATAGTTCTAATTAGTTGACAGCTGGTATAGTCTGACAAAGCTGAGTAATGGTTTGCATACAATTTTCAGATGCATTCTACTTGAAAGAGCAATCCCATTATCATCGTAGAGAAGTAAAATGGAATAAAGTAAGAATAAAAAAGCAAGTTTGTCATCAGAAGAATTATGATATACAACATTAACATTCCTGATCCAGTGGCCTCAGCAGTGACACGAGACCAACTACTAACAGGCCACTGATATAAACTGAATATAAAAAAAACAACAAAATGAATCACAGCTACGTGATATAGTTTTTAACGTACCTCCTGATTATGTTCTCTCATAATTTTCCTTCCAATTATACTGCTAATCAAAAACTCATTGTTTGGGATGCCTGGGTGCCTCAGCTGGTTAAGCATCTAACTTAAGCTCAGATCATGATCTCATAGTCCATAGGTTCGAGCCCACATTGCGCTCTGCACTGACCTGACCATGCAGAGCTTGTTTGCGATTCCCTCTCTCCCTCTCTCTCTCTGCCCCACTTGCACACTCTCTCTCCCTCTTAAAATGAATAAATAAACTTTAAAAAGAACTCAATCTTTAAAACTTTTGTTGACTAGAAGGGGGCACAAAGAAGTATTTGGGTGTTTGAATGGTGCCTAAACACAGAATATGAATATACAATTATCAAAACTTACCAAACTAAACCCTTAAGCTCTGTGTACCTTATTATATATAAATTACACCTCAATAAAAACAATCACATTTCCTTTTGGTTTTGTGAGACTGTTTTAAGAAGAGAAAGCTGTAACTTTTTTTGCCTCATTTGACAGACAGGTTCATAAGGAGTCAGACTCTGTACAATTAAATAAATATCATTTGACTCAGGGAACAGCTTCTATATTATTAAACTATTATGTGACTAAATTGTAAACTTAGATAAAATAATTAAAAAATAAGTCAACTGTAAACTAAGACAAGGCAAATATAATGATTCTTCCAGAAATAGGTGTCTATATATATTTCTATACTCACATTACCTCTGTTCACTCCTCTAACCCCTAATTCCATTTTCCATGTAAAAACGAACGACTGCTATGTCACAAAGAGAGAACACTCTCAAATGTCATAAAATGAACTGTTCA
The DNA here is from genome assembly GCF_024362965.1 of Panthera pardus. NCBI lineage: Eukaryota > Metazoa > Chordata > Mammalia > Carnivora > Felidae > Panthera > Panthera pardus. The sequence goes on along the minus strand of NW_026526765.1, from coordinate 29,962,798 downwards.
ATTATAAAAACAAAATACACTCAATTTCACTTGACAAATGTTTACTTTGTATGCACTATATAAAGGACATTACACTGGAGCTTTGGAGAGTTTTAAAGAATTATGAACCATTTATATACAAGTCCCTGTACTTGAGATCATTAAACATGATTGCAAAGTGGAGGCAGAGGAGTTAAGACAAGCATATAAATAATGATTTAACAAGGACAATACTTTGTGTTTGCTACAGAAGCAGAAACGAAGCCTGTGAAGGGAAACATGCAGTTGGAATCTGGAGAGGCTGCTTGGAGGAAATCACATGTGAAATGGCCCCTAAAGGCTAAACAGAATTTTAACAAGCAGAAACTAGAGGAATGGAAAGGAAGCATTACGGTTTTGATCAGTATCAACTCAAAACTTTGTTAGAGAGAATTAATGGGCAAACAGGAATTGGTGGAGTATGACACATTTATAAATAAGATCTTACATATATTTGTCTATAGTGATGAAAAATTAGATACGTCCTTGAAAAAATATATCCTGAGTTACTGATACAACTAGTGCTAAATGGGAACTGAATTATATGTCAGTTGCAGAAAATAATAAAAGAGAACGGGAAAAAGGTAAAACTCCTCTTAAGAAATAATATCATAAACACAATTGAAAAAAGTGCTTATTTTGTTTATTGGTATAACTTGCTTCACTACAGAGACACATTTCCCTAAATTGAAGCATTTAAAATACACTTTCTCCAAAATGGTACCTGCTAGGGGAGAAAGGGGAGTTGTTATTTAATGGGTTTAGAGTTTCAGTTTTGCCAGATGAAAAAGTTCTAGCAATCTGTTGCAAAACAATGTGGATATAGTTCACACTACTAGACTATACACTTTAAAGTAAGTAAGATGGGGGCGCCTGGGTGGCTCAGTCGGTTAAGCGGCCGACTTCGGCTCAGGTCATGATCTCGCGGTCTGTGAGTTCGAGCCCCGCGTCGGGCTCTGTGCTGACAGCTCAGAGCCTGGAGCCTGCTTCGGATTCTGTGTCTCCCTCTCTCTCTGACCCTCCCCCATTCATGCTTTGTCTCTCTCTGTCTCAAAAATAAATAAACGTTAAAAAAAATTTTTTTAAGTAGTTAAGATGGTAAATTTTATGTGTGTTTTACCATAATAAAAAAAAATTGGCATCTGAAAATAAATAACTCATACCTAAGGTTAAAAAAATAAAAATTAAAAATTAAAAGTAATGAAATAAGTTACAAAATAAAATGTACTTTCTCTGTTAAGAAATCCTTCTGTAAAAAAAAATAATAAAAAATATAAAAAATAAATAAAATTTTAAAATTTTTAATATTTTATTTTTATCTTAAATTTTCTTTAATGTTTTATTTATTTTTGACAGAGCACAAGTGGGGGAGGGGCAGAGAGAGAGGGAGACAGAGGATCCAAGGCAGGCTCTGCATTGATAGCAGTGAGCTCACTGTGGGGCTTGAACTCATGAACTGTGAGATCAAGACCTGAGCTGAAGTTAGATGCTCAACCGACTGAGCCACCTAGGCACCCAAATAAAAAAAAAAAATTTTTTAAGGAATGCTTCTGTAAAGTTTTTTGAAGGTCCATTTCTATACCTCCATTTCCCTTGTGAATATTTCAATGCTTCTCTATATAAATGAACTTGACAAATACATAGTTGAACTTGACTAAATCTTGGCCAAGGCTAGTGTTAATGGAATCTTTCTTTGACAAAATGAACCAAAAAGACTGCAACTCATTTTTGAAGAAAGAACAGTACAGTAACTAAACAGCAAGATGTAACAGACACAAAAGAATTCAAATGAAATTTGTGCATGCTAATATAGTAACCAAATCCTAAGAGTTTAAAGATTGCATTAAATTTAAAATTAAAAATTTTAATCCATAAATTTTATCCAAATCCATAATTTAAATTTTAAATTTAATCCATTTTAAATTTAAATCCATAAATTTTATGTCGTCTGTTCCTTTGGAGAAAGGGAGCTAAAATGTTTAAGCTAATACATTTACAATGAACAAAATAAAATCAAGTAGAGTGTATGTCATACAATATTAAAGGACTATTCATGATAAGTAAAAAAGTTTTTTTAAAGTAAATAATTTGCCATTACTCTAACTGAAAGCACCAAACACTGAATATAAATTTATGCTCACTACAGAGTTATTAATTGGCTCCCCCCCTCTCCACATTATCCATCCTTTGTAATGGAAGCACTGAATTTTAGCTACAATCCTGGCTTGCTAAAGTAAATTATTGTATTTCTCATGTGAAAGATTAAGTTCAAAGTCAGTACCCTTCTTTATCCCTTCTGCCTTCCTGATGACAAAAATTTTAAAAAACCATGGCTATAGCTTGAGCATACATCTTGAAGTCCACATATTGAGGATGGCAGAACAAAAGGAAAGAAGTAACCTAAATCTATGGTACCCTGTACCTGCAAACTAGTTCTGGTCCATTTAACTGTTGATTGCATTTATGTGAGATAGAAAAAAAAGTCTTCTATCTTGTTTAAGCCATTGTATTTTCCACTTTGTCAGCATCACCCAAATTACATAATACAGAATTCCTCCCTTAACCATGGTTTCACTTTCCTGTTTCAGCTACCCGCAGTCAACCGTGGTCCAGCAGCATACGGTCAGGTCTAATGCAGCCTAACACATTGCAGCATAATGCCTACGTCATTCACTTCACTTCACTTCATCACATAGGCATTTTATCATTTCACATCATCACAAGACAGTGAGTATTTTGGAAGAGACCACATTCACATAACTCTTATTACACTATATTGTTATAATTGTTCTACTTTATCATTAGTTGCTGTTAATCTCTTACTGTGCCTAATTTATAAACTAAACTTTACACAAATACATACATATATATATATATATACATACATATATATATACACATGTATATAAACATTAAAAAACATTTTAAAACATTAAAAAAAATTTTAAATAAGGTACAAAAGTTTCCTTTTAGTTTCATTTTTAGACGTTTCTAAATTTTTCTTAACGTTTATTTATTTTTGAGACAGAGAGAGACACAGCATGAGCAGGGGAGGGTCAGAGAGAGAGGGAGACACAGAATCCAAAGCAGGCTCCAGGCTCTGAGCTGTCGGCACAGAGCCCTACGCGGGGCTCGAACTCACAAACTGTGAGATCATGACCTGAGCCGAAGTCAGACGCCCAACTGACTGAGCCACCCAGGTGCCCTATCATTTTTAGATGTTTTTATTAGAAATCACTTTAAGGGGCGCCTGGGCGGCTCAGTCAGTTAAGCACCCAACTTTGGTTCAGGTCATGATCTCAGTTTGTGGGTTCGAGCCCTGCGTCGAGCTCTGTACTGACAGCTCAGAGCCTGGAGCCTGCTTCTGATTCTATGTCTCCCTATCTTTCTGCTCTTCCCCTGTTCATGCTCTGTCTCTCTCTCTCTCTCTCTCTCTCTCTCTCAAAAATAAACATTTTTTTAAAAAAATTTTTTTAAAGAAATCACGTTAAAATTTTTTAATTCACTTTCTGCTATATATTAAAATAGGTGACCATCATGATAAACAATAGGCACCATTCTAAGGGTTCCAAATACATTTATTCACTCATTAAATCATCTACACAATTCCAGTTAAGTATTTTATTAGCCCTATTTTACAGAGAAGAAAAGACCAAGAGAGGTTAAGTAACTTGCCCAAAGTCACACAGCTTGAAAGTAAAAGCTCCATGAGGCTCCAAAATCCACTCGCTTAATCACTATTCTATACTGCCTCCCTGTATCTATATTTTGTTTCTTTTTATTGTCTGGATTACTATTATAGTACTCCAGTTAACAGCAGAAGCTGGGAGACAACTTAAGTAGCTATTGCTGTTGGAGTGATGCTGGATTCATTAAGGTGGTAGTAATGGAGATGGACAGAAAAGGAGAGATCTGGCTGGAGATAGAGCTAATAAGACTTGGTAATGAATTGGACGTGGGGTAGGAAGGAAAGAGGAATCAATGATGGTGACTAGGTTTTGTGACCTATCCATCAGCAAATGTTTAAAACTCTGCCTCCTATGCTTTATGTAACTTTATTTATGTTACTTGTTGTGTTTTTTTTTATGTTTATTTATCTTGAGAGAGAGAGAGAGACAGTGGGGGAGAAAGGAACAAAGAGACAGAAAGAGAGAGAGAATCCCAAGTAGGCTCCATGCTGTCTGTACAGAGCCCAACACAGGGCTCAATCTCACAAACCGTGAGATCATCATCGGCTGAGCCAAAATCAAGAGTCAGATGCTTAACCAACTGAGCCACCCAGGGGTCCCTATGTTCCTTGCTTTTCTATTTTCCTTCATTCTTCCTAACTTATGCTTTCTTATAGCATTTCACTTCATTAAGTCCTTTTTGGAACAAGTTAAGATACAAATTTACTCATAATACTTAAGATTTATTTTATATTCATGTTCAATATTCTGTTTGGAGTTTTTTTCCCTCTATCTGTTCTACTTTCTAAATTAAGATCTTAACCGGCTTACAATGAAAGAATCTTAACTGATGTAACCCCATTATTTGTTTCTTTTTTTTTTTTTTTAATGTTTATTTTTGGGAGAGACACAGACAGACAGTGAGCAGAGGAGGGGCAGAGAGAAAGGAAGACACAGTATCTGAAGCAGGCTCCAGACTCTGAGCTGTCAGCACAGAACCTGAAGCAGGGTTAGAACCCACCAACTGTGAGATCATGACCTGAGCTGAAGTCTGATGCTTAACTGACTAGCCACCTAGGCGCCACTCCATTATTTGTTTTCAATCACAGATACAACTTATGATCAATATGGAAACTAGAAAAGAATACAAAACTATGCAGCAGAGAAAAAAAAAAAAAAAACCAATATCCTCAGGTCCAACAATCCAGAAACAAGCAATGGAAATACTTTGTTCCATACATATGTATCATTTAAATTTTTGAAATCATACTGTCTAGACAGTTTTACATCTTTTCACGGTGCTACTGAAAACTCTTACTAAACACATTTAATGGCTGCATAATATTTTATGACTACACAACAATTTACTTGTCATTCCTCCTGTTATTAGACATGTATTCACATTATTTCTAATTATTCTAATATTTCATATATATCTATCATTTTCAAACATTTTTAGACATGGAATCTTTCTGACTACAGAAAGCTCTGAGCAAGCCCAACACAACATAAACCTAACACTTTTTTCGATAAATTATAAAATTTACTTATATTTTGCCTTTAAAAGCCAGAACAAATTTCACTTTCTGGAAAGTCAGCTTATCAGAAATATATGAAGTACGCTTAAGATAAGGAAGTCCGTTTCCTGTTACCACCAATGATATGGACATACTCTCATGAGTTCTCTCAAATGAAAACAGATGAGAGAGCCAATATCACCACCTATCACTCTCAGATAATGTTCCATGGAACACATTCTGAAAAATCACTATTATAAATAGTACTGTGATAAACATCTTTGGGCATGAAGCTTTTTCCAAATTTCCTCAGGATAGAATCCCAGAAATAGTATTACTGAGATTAAAGGAAATAACATTTTTAAGGCTCTCAATACTTAGTAATTTGAGTTTCAATAATAAAAACAGCTATTAGAGCTACTGGCCAGTTCCTAGCCTATTTACCTGTTCACAGTCCTTCAAAGAATATGATGGTTATGATTTAATAAGTATAATTCAAGACAGTCACAAAAAGATATAAAAATGGATATGATACAAAAGGCCAGGCACTTACCATCGCTCTCATGTCATTCTCAAAAGCAGCTAACAGTAACACTTCCAAAGACATCAACCACCACATATTACAGAAGAAATATTTTTCACAAAATAATAATCAAAATAAATATTACTTCTTGGTTATTTGGGAGCAAGAATATTCTTACAAGTCTTATATGAAAACTTCAAAGTGGCTTCACTGTCACAGACAAACAAGGCAGCAATTCCATATCCTTCTTTTTGAGAAACATTATTTTGTAAGCAATATCCCATGTCCTTAAATATCCATGACACATGATACAGATCACAACTTACAGACGGCCCCTAACATAGTTAACCTATTTAAGCAAGCAGTGACAGCAGGTTGGGAAGTGGTGCTGCCACAGGTGGACTGGGAAGAGGCTTACCTGTGCAGCCTTTTGTTACAACACAGATTGCAGACGTTGAGACAGGATCCACCCCAGTCCTACTGAATCCATCTCCAGATTACAAAGCCTAAGCATACTTTTTAATTGTACCAAAGATGATTCTTACATTCAGAGTAAGAACCACTGGGTTAAAAAAAAAAAAAAAAAAGGTTATGTTAAAAATATTTTTCCAGGGGCGCCCGGGTGGCTCAGTCGGTTAAGCGGCCGACTTCGGCTCAGGTCATGATCTCGCGGTCCGTGAGTTCAAGCCCGGCGTCGGGCTCTGTGCTGACAGCTCAGAGCCTGGAGCCTGTTTCAGATTCTGTGTCTCCCTCTCTCTGGCCCTCTCCCGTTCATGCTCTGTCTCTCTCTGTCTCAAAAATAAATAAACGTTAAAAAAAAAAAAAAAATTTTTTTCCATTACTTTCAATAATACTTGCTGAAATATTTAGCCAGTCAAGTATGTGAACTTGGCTGCTTTCCTATTAAGTAGAATGTCTCTCTAAAAAGCCACAGTGCTTTGCAAGTTTCTGAGCAACAAAATAATCAAATTGTATTCAGGAATCCCCAGATGGAGTCCTGCCTGCTGTAGTGGTTTATTTTCCCTCATTTAGGGAGTGAGTACTATTATTTGCAACGTGACTCGTGTTACAAATAGTTTAATCTTGAAGCAGCAAGGAAAAGGATTGAACAGAAGATCCTAAAGGCAAAGAGACAAGTGGCTTCAGCAAAAGTTTAAATGGGAGAAAATGAAAGCCTGAGTTTGATCGCAGAAGATGAATTTAGAACACTGTTGGAGCTTAAACATGGACATGTTTCATGAGTCATTAGAAAGCTGGAACTGAGGAACCCCTGGTCGGCTCAGTGAGTTAAGCGTCCAACTTCGACTCAAGTCATGATCTTGCAATTCATGAGTTCGAGCCTCGTGTTGGGTTCTCTGCTGTCAGCTCAGAACCCACTTCGGATCCTCTGTTTCTCTCTCTCTCTCTTTCCCTCTCGCCCACTGGCTCTCACTCTCTCTCTCTCTCTCTCTCAAAAATAAACATTAAAAGAAAGAAAGAAAGAGAAAAAGAAAGAGAAAGAAAGAAAGAAAGAAAGAAAGAAAGAAAGAAAGAAAGAAAGAAAGAGAGGGAGGGAAAGCAAGCAAGCTGGATCTGAAGTTTAAATGAGATGATGCAATGCTTCCAGCTGCTCTGAGTGAATAGTAGTCATGAGGTAAGAAAATGTAAGATGTAAGAAACTTCACCCAGGGGCACCTGGGTGGCTGGCTGGTTAAGTGTCTGACTCTTGGTTTCGGCTCAGGTCATGATCTTTCAGCTTCTTAGTTTCAAGCCCCACATCGGGCTCTGTGCTGCCAGCACAGAGCCTCCTTGGGATCATCTTTCCCCTTCTCTCTGCCCCTCCCCCACATGCACTGCCTCTGTCTTTCTCAAAATAAACTTTATTAAAAAAAAAAAAAAAAAAACTTCACCCAGGTCAAACATGAAATGGTAAGGCAAGCAAGGACAGGTCCTCAGGGAATGCTTATTATTGGGGACATGTGAGGAAATAATGAAAGTTTTGAAAGAAACTTTCTAGAAATGCAAGCACCATTGGAACAGGGATTTTCTGGCTTTATTCACTGTTATATCCCCAACACCTGGAAAGTACCTGACTCATAAAAAGTGCTCAATAAATATCTGTTGAATAAAACAAAGAGAGAGGCAGCAAACCAATAGTATAAAGAAATAGCAAAGAAAGAGTTTCAAGAAAGAAGACATCAACACTGTCCAATATTGCAGAGGTACAGAATGAGAATGAAGAAAGGGCCTTTGGATTTAGATATTTTGACTTTGTCTGTGAGGACAGTGTCTTAACAGAAAAGATTTCCAGAGAAAATGTGGTAACAAAACAAAAGTAGCAATACAGATACTACTTTTGAAACATTTGGTGAGAAAGAGGAAATTAGACAGTAGCTTGTAGGGAAAACTGAATTAAAGAAAGATTTTAGTATGCTTGCAAGCTTAGAGCCAACAGCTAGTAGAAAGGAAAAGGCTAAAAACACAAAAGGAAACAAAAGGCACAAAAGATTGGTGATGATGAAACCAAGTATGGGCAAAAAAAGGAGAGGAAGTCAAGGAGAGGAGGGAAAATTCTGATATGTTCCAAACCGTTAAAATATAACTAGCATTTTGATATATAAAACAATCTCCTGGGTGGCTCAGTTGGTTGAGCATCTGACTCTTGATTTGGCTCAGGTCATGATCCCAGGGTCATGGCATCAAGCCCAACATCAGGTTCCACACTGAGCTTGGAGGCTGCTCAGGATTCATTCTTTCTCTCTCTCTCTCTCTCTCTCTCTCTCTCTCCCTCCCTCCCTCTCTCTCTCTCTGCCCCTGTCCCCTGCTCTCTCTCTCTCAAATAAATAAAAATAAATAAATAAATAAAACAATCTCCTATAATTTTGCTTAGCATTACTCCAAACTGATTTCCTAAAGGAACTAAATTCAGTTTCTAAATCAACAAAGAATTACTAGGGCTGAATTCCAAACAACCATAAAAACAAGATTTCTTCAAAGGCCTGAAACATTTGAACTCAATGTTGAAACATACGCCAAACATTGCTATGCAAATAATGTAAAATAAATCATGCTAATTTGTCTGGCTAGATCCTACAACATTCACATTCAAGACAGTAATCAGCAGATTTTGCTTTGCCTATGATCCCTGACTCTAGAGGCTGCCAAAATCCCGCATATCAAATACAACATAAGTTGTAGTCAAAGAGTCGTGTTCTCACTCAGAACCTAAAAAACAGCCTAAGGTTGCCCCCTTCTACTACTATTAAACCACAGTCTGAAAACTGAAGGACTCAATTCAAGGCCAATATAATTTATCCAAATCTAGGAAGGCCACTGCAAAGCCACATTCACATTTACAAATTTCCAAGCTGCCTGCTTTACCCGCCATCTCTGCCCTAGCCTTGGAAATGTTAGTTATGATAGACACCCAAAAGACATTTTTCTTCTTGGAAAAGAAACAAGGAATCTCCCACTCTTGTATTATCTCCCTTCCAAAAGTTTAATCAGTTAACAATGCCAATAAACTTTGCATAATCAATTAGTGCACACTTTAAAATTAAGGCTGTTATCGGTACACTTATCCACAGCCTTGCTTTGACCTGCATACTATCAGCATTTTCTTTTACTATATTTGCAAAGAAAAAAAAAGTTACACCATAAAAAGACTTAGTAATTTTCTTTCAAGAGACGTGACGTGTTATAATCTTATAAAAAACCAGAAAACTAAAAAACAAACAAAAACAAACAGAAAACTGTTATTCAGTCCCCTGATACACTTTAATTACAGCCATGAAAGGCTAAAGCTTACAGACAAGCTTCTGAGTCCCACACCTTGGCACGCTTTTACTTCTTTGCCCAGCTGCACTTCAGGCTTACTCACACATCAATTCCATGTCAAAAGTTTGGCCTTCTTTATCAACTTTCCATTCTAGGCAAGTTGACTTTCGCATCATCTGGAATCTAACCTTGTATATATTGCCTGTGTTCCTGCCATTTACTCTTCACAGACAACATGTGGCCTATGTGCACATGTCCACCAAAATGTAACCCTCTACAAGGTTCATTCAAATTCCACATCTTCCAGAAAGGTGCTCTTCTCCGTACTGATCTCTACGTTTGTTCTCAGCAGCCTTATCTTTCCACCTCCCCCTTATGAGAAAACTCAGCCAGGTGCTATTCATATGACATTTCACCACCATATCATATACTTGCATACATTTGAGCCCTCACTATAGCACTTTTTTTCTTACTCAGAACACCCTTCTTTTTTCCATGCTCTGTTCTCCAGCTTCTTGTCAGCCTTGCAAACCTGTGTTAACCAGCTGAGGCTATGATAACAAAATACCACAAACTACATGTCTTAAATATCAGAAGTTTATTTTCTCATCATTCTGGAAGCTAAAAGTCCAAGACCAAGGTGTCGGCAAATTTGATTTCTGTTGAGAGCTTTCCTCCTGGCTTTTAGATGCCTACCTTCTTGCTTTGTTATATGCAGACCTGGTTCTCTCGTGTCTCTCTTCTCTTTTTTCCTCTTATTTTATAAAAAAAAAAAAAATTTATAGAGAGAGCATGAGTGGAGGATAGAGGCAGAGGGGGAGGGGAGGGGTGGGAAAGGTGGGGGGGGAGAGAGAGGGGAGGGGGGAGGGAGAGAGAGAGAGAGAGAGAGAGAGAGAGAATGAATATTTCAAGCAGGCTCCATGCTTGGCACAGAGCCTGACCTGGGGCTCAGTCCCATGACCCTGAGATCATGACCTGAGCCAAAACCAAGAGTCGGACACTCAACTGACTGGGCCACCCAGGTGCCCCAGTGTCTCTCTTCTCATAAGCACACTAATCCTATAACATCAGGGTCTACCCATATGACCTATAATTTAACCTTAATTACTTCCAAAGAGTCTCACCTCCGAATGCCACACTGGGGGTTAGGGCTTCAACATATGAATCCTGAGGGCACACAAACATTCACTACACAATATTCTCACATTTCATGATCAACCTAATTATTACCTACTCTGTGAACTACCCAAAATAATTAAGCATATCTTTCTCATGTCCATAGCATATTGTGACCTAGATGTGACCTTCTTACTGCTTCTGATTTATCTTTGTGTGCTTGAAAAGAAAATGTTAGATAAGGGTTCTATATATATATATATATATATATATAGAGAGAGAGAGAGAGAGAGAGAGAGAGAGAGAAGGGAGAGATGTATATATATAAATGTATATATATATGTATACATTTATATTGTCCGGTACTATACTCTTACTAATTGTCTTAACAATTTCCGAATCTCCCATTATGACTGTAGATTTGTCTATTCCTCCTTATAATGCTGTCAATTTTTGCTCTGAATATATTGTGTTAAATTCATGGAGATTAAGAAAGGCCAAATTTTCCTAGAGAATAAACTTTTCCTTTTAGCATTAAGTAATGACACTCATTTTGCTACTTTGACTAATTATGACATAAAGATTATTTTGTGTTACATTAGTTTTATAAGACTAATCAGTTATCTTTTGGTTAGTATTTTCCTGCTATAGTCATGGAGCAGAGAGACATGGAGCCCAACACAGGGCTTGATCTCACAACCCTGAGATCAAGACCTGAGCTGAGATCAAGAGTTGGACACATTATTATCCAACTGAACCACCCAGGCGCCCCTATTCCTTTCTTTCAACCTTTCTATGCCAGTACATTTTAGGTCTATCACTCATAAACAGAATATATCTAAATTTTTTAAATCTAATCTGAGAAATTTAAGTGGCAAGTTGAGTCCACTTACATCTACTGTGAATGCTGATACACTTGCATTCATGCCTATCACCTTATTTTGTGATCTCTATTTACCAAGATTTTCCTCTACTTCATTTTTCTCCTTTCCTGTCTTTTACTGCAACGATTGAGTTGTCTTCAAAGGCATATCAAGAGCATTGCGGTGGAAGTGGTGCAGACAATAAGGGGGTGCATTGCCTGTAAAGAACCTTAAAATAATATTAAAATCAACTGAAGATGAGTCTGTTTTCCATTATCACCATTTGCTGGCAGTTCTAAAAAGTCAGTTCAGAAATGTGTTTTTTGTTGCTTTTTACTATGATCAGTGCTGAGTTTTGATAATATATAAGTCTCAAATTAGCAAATTTTTATTATTTCAATAAGCATTATACTATACATGCAGTTGATATAGAGAACTCCCAGTTACACAGTCTGTACCACATACATACACATACATACTCATATACTTATGTTTATAGATAACGTTTTGAGTGGTTCAGAATCATTCAAGCTTACTTTAAGGGTAGTTTCATATCTCCAATCCTTGTTGTACTACACATTTCTGCATTTAAACAACAGATTCAAAACAAAGTGACACATTAAGACAAAGAAATAATACTTGAGTATCTTCCATTCTGTTATTCTTTGAGGAAAAATAAAAGATGGGAGACTAGGTTGGCAGAAGAATCCAAAAGAGCAATGCTTGAACACCTGAACTGTTTTCACCAAAAACATTCTAAAGCAGATAATTTGATGATAATATTTACCATAACCTAGCCATTTTCTGATTTTTATGGAAGAAATCTTTAGAAGTTTTTATCAAATGTACTAGAAAATGGTATTTTTTCTAGAAAAGACATTTTAGTGAAACCAGGTATTTTTTAAAAGCCACTAGAATTGATATCAAGATAAAAAGAGATATGGTCAACACTGCAGTTTCAGAAATCTATTATAAAACACAATTTTTAATGAAACTGCCAAATTTATCCTTATGTGCCTCTTTTTTTCATTTCACATACATGTGCACAGACACACGTGTATGTGTGCACACGTGTATATATACATATATCTGTCATTTCATGAGAAAAAAATTTTTCAAAATTAAAAGTTTTCTTTGATCAACTATGAATAAATATAGATTGACAAATTTTGTATACTGGGTACTGAACAAGAATATGCAAAGAATGCCCATTTTGTGAAGTCACTGACAGATTTGCAAAAGTTGTTCCTTTTCTGACCATCATTTGTTTCATCTCATAATCGTTACTGAAAATAATTTGTCAGAGGATGACATTAAAAAATTATCCACTCCAGGTGTCAAATACATAAAGTAAACCAGTGGTTTTCTTTATGTTTTCTTTTACCATTTTGGAGGTTATACAATTTGTTTCTATTCTTTGGGTAACTACTCTTAAAATTTTAACTTGCATACTTGACTTAACCTAATCTGCAGTTAACAAATATCTCTAGCTTCCTCCCAAATAATACAAGGACTTCAAAATGAATGAACTGATTCTACTCTCCCATCTTCCATATTATTGTTTACAATAATTTGAGATCTACTTTGTTTTCATATCCCCCCAAATTTATTCACTACCATTATGTACACTCAATGCTTATGTATATTTAACAAAATTGTATTCCTTTTTTTTTAAGTTTATTTATTTTGGGAGAGCGTGAGCGCATGCATGCACACAAGCAAGGGTGGGGCAGAGAGAGAGAATGCGCAAGAGAATCCCAAGCAGACTCCTGACTGCCAGCATGGAGCCCAACGCAGGGCTCAACCCCACAAACTGTGAGATCGTGACCAACATCAAGAGTTGGACGCTTTACCCACTGGACCACCAGGTGCCCATTAATTCCTTTTTAACACATTGCTTCCTATTGTCCATTTATTATTTTTGAGTAACACTGCCTTGTTCCTGAAGTACATCCTTTCAAGTTCTTTCAACAAGGGCTATCGGTAGTACACTCAAAACTATTCCTTATTTGCTCTCACGCATGAATAACAATTAGCAGGGAACTGATCTCTACGCTATTCCAATGAATTGGTAAATTACTACTGAAATACTTACTTCTTCCTCCTCTGAATCACCGTCATCATCATCATCATCATCTTCGGCATCTTCATAAAGAGGTGGAGGTAAAGGGCCAACGATATCTTCCTCAATATGATTACCTGGTTCTTTCATCATTTGAAGAGGTAAAGGAGGGCCAATTAACTCATCATCAGAAGAACCAGAACTCTCTTCACTTTCACTGCTGCTTGTATCCCTGAAAATACAGAAACAGAAACTCTTTGCCTCTACTGCAACAAAGAACACACTCTAGAGATAGTACTGATTTCCCAGGAAACTCTGCCTCTCCTTTTAACAACTAAGTTTTTATTTTAATTAATTAATTAATGTGTAGTTTGTTAAAATTGTAATTCAGACATTAAATGTGTAACTCAGGTATTATTTTATCTTAAGAAAGTAAAAGTTTCTTTTATCCACTTACCCTAAACATAAAGTCAGAGTTAAAGGTCACAGCAATTATGTTACGGCCCCTGAGATAATCCTCACTCACGAAGAGCCAGCAGAACTGGGATGTGGGAAAAAACTACAAACTACTATATCCATAAGAAAGAAAACCACTGAGGTAACCAATCCCTCTGTTTCCTATATCTGAATCCAATCACTGTTTTTACCACAGAAGCAAATAAAGGCAGCCATGTAAGAAAGTTAGTATTACTCCCATAAGGTTTCAATATATTTTCTGAAACACAAATTGTTTCCCAATTTTTACTCAAATTTGTTGAGTTGCTAAAATGTTTTATGTAGCATCCCTGGATTCTAAAACTGTCTTACTGTAAGGAGCATCACACTGATTCTCAAGGTGTTTTTCTACCCAGCACACCGGAGGACCATTACGCAGTTGCATTGAGGTCTTTTTTTTTTTTTCAACGTTTTTTTTTTTGTTTGTTTGTTTTTTTTATTTATTTTTGGGACAGAGAGAGACAGAGCATGAACGGGGGAGGGGCAGAGAGAGAGGGAGACACAGAATCTGAAACAGGCTCCAGGCTCCGAGCCATCAGCCCAGAGCCTGACGCGGGGCTCGAACTCACGGACCGCGAGATCGTGACCTGGCTGAAGTCGGACGCTTAACCGACTGCGCCACCCAGGCGCCCCTACATTGAGGTCTTTATCACGCACCTCTAGGCATTCTGAAATCCACCACCATCCACCATATGCCTCCACTTCCCATCCCATCCCAAAGGGTTGAGAATTGTGTTCATAATTGTGTGCATTAATCTATTAAATATTTTATAAAACTCAAAGTATTATTGCCCTCTAATAAAGTATTTCTAGTATGTAAGCTCCATGAAAACAGAAATTTGTGTGTTGTGTTCATTGCTGTCTCTAGCACCTAAATGAGGCCTGACGTAATTAATAGGCACTCAATATCCACTGAAGAAAAAAAAATGTGATTTTTCTTTTTATTTTCACCTAAGATCAATATTGAGGGGAATACATACTTAAACACTTATCCACATACAAAGACAGGAGCAAGCAAACCTCCACGAAGAGCTTCTCTTTGTTTTTGCAACGGTTTAGCTCATGGTTCTCCAGCCCTACAGGCCTTCTTTCAAACCACAGAGGTTAAGCTTGGTCCAGCATGAGGGTCTTTGCACTTGCAGTTCCCTCTGCTGGAACTGATCATTAAATGGCCTCTTTCTCATCTTTCAGGTCTCGTCCCATGTCACCTCCTCAAAGAGGCTTTAATGCCCCCCCCTTTCTTAATCTTCAAACACATCCCTATCAGTCACTATTATCTTTGTTCTCTTAGTTTATCTTTATTAAATACCTCACTAAGTTATCTTATTTGATTGGTTACTCAGTTGTTTACAATCTGTTATCCATCTCCTCAAATATCCCAACAATATGAGCTCGGAGATCTCATCTGACTCCCTAATTGCTGTATCCCCAGTGCCGAAACCAGTGCCTAACCCACAATAGATGTTCAATAAATAACAGCTGGATGACTGAATACATTTTTATTAAAGTAGTCACACTCCAAAATTTTCTCCCTTGTGATTAAAATCACAAATTCCCAACTGTACTAGTTTAGAAGTCGCAGACTGTCTTAATGCAAAATTATTCAGAGCACAGAGAGCTCTAACTAAACTGTTAATCTTTAGCACCAATGCTTTAACTGAATTAACTAGTTCAAAAGCAAGCACTGAACTGACAACTACATGAAGCCATGTTGATTCCACGGCTGATTATGCAGTCCTAATACCCACATGAAACTAGATGGAATGTATCAGCTTCTATGCAGCTTCTAAGTCCATTTCTGTCTTTTTGCTTCTAATATACACAAGGCAAAAAAATAAACTATTTTAACATATTTTCAATTTCTGAAAAACAAAGTCTGTAAAATTATGCCCAAAAATGTCCGTGACAGAAAACAGAGCACATTCCATGTTTAAAATATGCCTTGACTCAATGTGGTGCCAAAATATGAACCAGATCCTGAGAAACAATATGCATCTGATGAGAAAACAGAGGAGTCAAAACCTAACATTTTTCTCAGCTGACTTTTTAAAAGAGAGCTTAGCTAAGCATTAAATAAGATGTGTAAGTATACAATTTCAGTTTAGAAATTAAATTCATAAGCAAAATTCATTATTTCTGGTACTAATTTCTTTAGAGAAAATGCAAATGTCTGAATGATTCCTATCTTACAAATTATGAGTACATCAATATTTCCCTCCTATCCTGCAGCTATATTTCATTGAATAAATGACATATTTCTTCCCAGCATTTGATTTTGAAGGGCAACTTACATTCATATACTATTTCTTTAAGGCCAAAAAAAGGGGGTAGTCTTAGGGACACCTGGATGGCTCTGTCAGTTGAGTGTCCAACTCTTGATTTCAGCTCAGGTCATGATCCCAGGGTTGTGGGATCGAGCTCCGCATGAGGCTCTATGCTGAGTGTGGAGCCTGCTTGGAATTCTCTCTCTCCCTCTCTTTCTTTCTCTCTCTCACCTTCAGCCACTCTCCCCTGCTTGCACATGCTCTCACCCTCTCTCTCTCTCTCAAATTAAAACAAATGTTTTTAATTTATTTTTTTAAGTTTATTTATTTTGGGAAAGAGAGAATGTGAGCAAGAGAGGGTCAGAGAGAGAGGGAGAGAGAATCCCAAGCAAGCTCCACACTGTCAGCGTAGAGCCGATGCGGAACTCCAACTCACAAACTGTGAGATCACGACCTGGGCTGAAATCAAGAGTCAGGTGCTTAACCGACTGAGCCACCCAGGCACCTACCAAAAACTTAAAATTTTTTTTAAAAAGTGGTAGTCTTAAATGACTACCTTCCTCTAAAACAAATTTTAACAACATTGTAGATTTTTTAAAAAATTATTTGGGGGCGCTTGGGTGGCTCAGTCGGTTAAGTGTCCAACTCTTGATCTCAGCTCAGATTTGATCTCAGGGTCACGAGTTCAAGCCCTACATTGGGCTCTGTGTTAAATGTGAAGACTACTTAAAAAAATAATAATAATGAATAAAAAATAAAAATGGTTAAAGGACTTCAATAGTTATTTCTCCAAAGAAGATATATAAATGGCCAATAAGCACATGAAAAAAATGCTCAAAACCTTTAGACATTAGGGAAATGAAAATAAAAACTACATGATACCAATTCACACCTACTAGGATGACTATATTAAAACCATAACAAAACAAAATGGAAAATAACTAATGACAAGAATGTGAAAAAATTGGAACCCTCGTACATTGCTGATAGGAATATAAAATGGTGCAACCACATTGTAAAACAGTTAGGCAATTCCTCATAAAGAAAGTTAAACAGGGGTGCCTGGCTGGCTCAGTCAGAGGAGCATGCGACTCTTGACCTCAGGATCATGAGTTCGAGCCCCATGTTGGATGTAGAGATTACTTAAAATAAATAAGGGCACGTGGCTGGCTCAGTCAGTGGAGAGCACGTGACTCTTGATCTTGGGGTACTTAGGTTCAAGCACTACGCTGGGTATAAAGATTACTTAAAAATACTGGGGCACCTGGGTGGCTCAGTCAGTTGAGCATCCAACTTCGGCTCAGGTCATGACCTCACGGTTTGTGAGTTCGAGCCCCACGTTGGGCTCTGTGCTGACAGCTCAAGGCCTGGAACCTGCTTCGAATTCTGTGTCTCCCTCTCTCCCTGACCCTCCCCTGCTCATGCTCTGTCTCTCTGTCTCTCAATAATAAATAAACATTAAATATATATATATATATATATAACTTAAAAATATTTTTAAAAATGAATCTTAAAAAGTAAATGAATAAAAATTTAAAAAAAAAGAAAGTTAAACATAAAACTACCATATAACCCATAAATTCCACTCCTAGGTATATACCAAAAAGAATTAAAAGCAAAGACTCAAAAACATATGCTTGTACACCAATGTTCATTACATTCACAAAACTCAAAAGGTGGAAACCCAAAAATATTCGGTAACACATGAATGGATAAACAAATTGTGATATATACATACAATGGAATACTATTTAACCATTTAAAGGAATGAAGTTCTGATACAAGAACTTTGAAAACATCATCCAAAGTGAAAGAAGCCAGATATGAAAGGAAAACAGTGTATAATTCCACTTATATGAAATATCTAGAACAGGTAAATTTCAAGGAGACAGAAAGTACATTAGAGGCTATCAGTAGCTAAGAGGAGAGAACAGTGAGAAATCATTGGTTAATGGTCAAATTTCTGTTTGGTGTGTAAAAAATTTTGGAAATAGAAAGTTGCCACAGTAGAAAAAATCAAGACAGTGGTAAAAGGTTACAATTTAGAAATATGAAGGTAAATAAAAGATGAAAAACAAAAAAATTTAAGTAGTCTTTTTCTGGAAAGTAAGAATCATGAACAGGGAAAAACAATGTTTGATTTCATAATGTGTATAAATTCTTTGACAAAAATTTAAAAGATCAGTGGTTGTTGGGAATTAGGGGGAGGAAGGAATGAAAAGGTAGCACACAGAGGATGTTTAAGTCACTGAAACTACTCTGATATATAATGGTAGCTAAATGTCATTACATATGTGTCCAAACCTACAGAATGTACAACATCAAAGACTGAACTGTCATGTAAACTATGGATTCTGAGTGATGATGATGTGTCAGCATGGGGTCATCAATTGTAACAAATGTATCGCTCTGGTAGGGGGGTGTTGATGATGAGGGAGGTAGGAGGACAGGAGCTATATGGAAAAAAAATCTCTGTACCTTCTGCTCAATTTTGCTATGAGCCTAAAACTAATCTAAAAAATAAGGCCTTGGGGAGCCTGGATGGCTCAGTCGGTTAAGCATCTGACTTCGGCTTAGGTCATGATCTCACTGCTTGTGGGTTCCAGCCCTGTGTCTGGTTCTATGCTGACAGCTCAGAGCCCAGAGCCTGCTTCAGATTCTGTGTTACCCTCTCTCTGCCCCTCCCCCACTCATGCTCTGTCTCTGTCTCTCAAAAATAAACATTAAAAACATTTTTTAATTAAAAAATAAATAAAATAAAAATTAAATCCTATTAAAATTAAAAATAAAGGGACAGGGAAAATTGATTAGCTATATGGAGGAGAAAATAAAACTGGATTACAACTTCACATTACTCACAAAAAGCAATTCTGGATTGAATAAAGACATAAATGTTAAATACAAAACTTGAGAACTTTAAGAAAAAACATAGGGGGGCGCCTGGGTGGCGCAGTCGGTTAAGCGTCCGACTTCAGCCAGGTCATGATCTCGCGGTCCGTGAGTTCGAGCCCCGCGTCAGGCTCTGGGCTGATGGCTCGGAGCCTGGAGCCTGTTTCCGATTCTGTGTCTCCCTCTCTCTCTGCCCCTCCCCCGTTCATGCTCTGTCTCTCTCTGTCCCAAAAATAAATAAAAAACGTTGAAAAAAAAAATTTAAAGAAAAAAAAAGAAAAAACATAGGAAGTTTTCTTTATGATCTCAGAGCAAAGACTCATTTCTTTTTTCTTTTTTTTAAGTTCATTTATTTACTTTGGGGGAGAGAGAGTGCGTGTGCAGGAGCACAAGAAGGAGAGGGGCAGAGAGAGAAAGGGAGAGAAAATCCCAAGCAGGCTCCATGCTCAGCAGCTCAGCACAGAGCCTGACACAGGGCTTGATCCCACAACCGCAAGATCATGACCTGAGGGGACATCAAGAGTCCGCCGCTCAACCAACTGAGCCAAACAGGCACCCCAGGACTCCTTTCTTAAGCAAAACACAAAAACACAGAAGAAAAGATTAATAAACTAGAATACATTAAAATGTGAAACTTGTGTCTATTTAAAAACACCATTAAAAAATAAAAAAATTATAATAAACCATCAAACAACCCAATATAAAATCTGACAGAAGATACAGTTCTTTTTAGATCTTCAGAAGAAAAAATGTATCTCCAAAAAACTTTTAAAATGATGCACAACTACACCAGTAACCAGCAAAGTGCAAATGAACATCATAAGGCTATTACTTCACAATAATCAGGTTGGCAAAAATGAAAATGTGTAACAATAATGGGTGTTGGCAAGGATGTGGAGCAACAGGAATTCTTACACTCTGCTGGTGGTAATGTAAATGGGTACAAACTCTTCAGAAAATAACTAAGCCAAATATAGTAAAAGTAAGTATGTACTTAAAGACCTAACAAGTCTACTACTAGATACATACTGTAAAGAAACTTTTGCACATATAAAACAGAGGATGGCTACAAGGCAGTAAAAACATAAAAAATGTCATAATAATACAGAAAAACAGCAACCTAAACTGACTAGACAATGGAAAAAATTATAGTGTATTTCTAAAAAGAAAACCAAACTGCACTGAAAATAAACTATAACCCCACTTGTGAACATGAGTGAATCTCAAAAACATCTTGGATTAAAAAAAAACAAAACAACACCAAAGTGAAAAAAGATCCAAGACAGCATTAACAGCATCAATATAAAATAAGAAATCATGAGGCCCCTGGCCTCAGTCAGTTGAGTATCTGACTCTATTTCAGCTCAGGTCATGATCCCACGGTTTGTGGGATCGAGCCCCAAGTCAGGGCCCTGACAGTGGAACGTCTTCTTGGGATTCTCTCTCTCCCTCTCTGCCCCTCCCCAACTCAACACTCACTCACACACATGCACTCTAAATAAATAAGTAATTTTAAATAAGAAATCATATAAAACAGCATACTGTTTAGGAATACACTTATACCTAGTAAACTATTTAGAAAAAAAGGAAGTAAGGGTAAACAAAGTGAAGATTTCCCCAGTGCAAGAAAGAGAAATATGAGCAGAGAGAGGACTTCAAAGACACTGGTAAAGCTCTATACTCTCTCTCCCAAGCTAGGTGCTCACTTCATCATTCTCTCTACTTTAAATGTAGGATATTCAGAGCTTTATATGTATAGTATACTTCATAACAAAAATTTTTTGTTTAATTAAAGGGAAAAACAACCCTGACTTTACAGTGTCCATAATCTTATGAAAGAACACACAGCAGAAACAGTTTACATAATAGTGTATAATATGCTAAGTGCTATACTAGAAAGGTTGTAAAATATGCAAAACAATATTATATATGTCTTAGGGATACAAAGATACACAATAACATTATAAAGAGATACATAAAAAAATTTAAATTTAGAAGATTGGTTACTTCTGCCAAGAAGGGAGGGAGTGGCAATGGAAGGCAGTTCTGAGAAGTGTTCACCATAACAGTAAAAGTTTACTTCTTCAGTTGTCTAGTGGATACTATCCTTTATCAACTTTTTGAAAGTCTTAAATACTTCATAATAATTTCTCACTTATAAAGTAATTTTTATTAAATCTAGAAAAAAAGAGAATAGCATAATAATCTCATATCTGAGGGACAATAACTGCCTAAGAAATATATCTTAGAGAGCCTAAGTGGCTCAGTCAGTTAAGTGTCAAACTTTGGCTCAGGTAATGATCTCACGGTCCATAAGTACAAGCCCCATGTCGGGCTCTGTGCTGACAGTGCAGAGCCTGGAGCCTGCTTCTGATTCTGTGTCTCCCTCTCTCTTGACCCTCCCTTGCTCGTGCTCTGTCTTTCTCTCTCTCTCAAAAATAAATATTTAAAAAAATTAGAAATGTATCTTGAATAAAATATGCTCAAACACATGAAAACAATGTTTGTACAATGAAATGTGATATAACTGAGATTCTTTAAAAAGCTAGAAAATGTAGGGGCGCCTGGGTGGCGCAGTCGGTTAAGCGTCCGACTTCAGCCAGGTCACGATCTCGCGGTCTGTGAGTTCGAGCCCCGCGTCAGGCTCTGGGCTGATGGCTCGGAGCCTGGAGCCTGTTTCCGATTCTGTGTCTCCCTCTCTCTCTGCCCCTCCCCCGTTCATGCTCTGTCTCTCTCTGTCCCAAAAATAAAATTAAAAAAAAAAAAAAAAAAAAAAAGATTTAAAAAAAGCTAGAAAATGTTGGGGCGCCTGGGTGGCTCAGTCGGTAAGCGTCCGACTTCAGCTCGGGTCATGATCTCGCGGTCCGTGGGTTCAAGCCCCGCGTCGGGCTCTGTGCTGACAGCTCAGAGCCTGGAGCCTGTTTCAGATTCTGTGTCTCCCTCTTTCTCTGACCCTCCCCTGTTCATGCTCTCTGTCTCAAAAATAAATAAATGTTAAAAAAAAAAAAATTTTTTTTAAATAAAATAAAATAAAATAAATAAAAAGCTAGAGAATGAGAAAAAATATCAAATGCAACAAGTTTATCAATATAAATTATAAGGTCCAAATTCAAGTGGAGAAAGAAATGATCAGATTTATTTTTTTAAAAAAAGACGTAAAAATCACAAGAAAAACTGCACAGCCTTATAGCAATTAAAATTATGCAGAAATTATACAACTTCCAGTTGCCTCATTGAAGAAAAAAGTCATTTCACAGTTTCCTCCCACCTATATGTTCTAGCATTTTGTCCTAGTATGTGAAAACCATTATCAAAAGGGCCTTTAAAAGTCCTTAACTAATGTTGGGGCGCCTGGGTAGCTCAGTCAGTTAAGCATCCAACTGCAGCTCAGGTCATGATCTTGAGGTTTGTAAGTTCAAGCCCTGCATCAGGCTCTGTGCTGACCACTCAGAGCCTAGAGCCTGCTTTGGATTCTGTGTCTCCCTTGCCCTCTGCACCTCCCCGCTCATGCTCTGTCTCTCTCTCTCTCCCACAAATAAACATTAAAAAAAACATTTTTAAAAGTCCTTAACTAATGTATACTTTCTCATTTATCTAAAAATGTGTATTTGTTTACAAAATTTCAAGAGAATTCTTTTTAATTATGGGCTTTCTCTTCCCTAGGAAAAAGGTCACCCTGTCCCTTCTCAGAACCAGTAAAGACTGCTCCCCCTAGTGCCAACGCATAGTCATTGTGGTGACTGACAAAAGAAGCTGTCACTTGCTTTATATTTCTGAGAAAACTAAAATCTGATAGTGTTTACTTGCTGAGCTCTAATTAGAACTGAAGATCTTTAATTAAAAAAAAAAAAACTGAAGATATTTTTAAAAAATTTCTTAGAACAAAATCTCTATCTTTATCCTCTTTTTTCCTTTGCAATGACTACCAGTTTCAATTATCTAAGATTATCAATTTTCTAGATTCAATTTAATCTGAGATTAAACACCTAAATGGGAGCGATAATTTAATAGAATCCTTTTGAGAAAATCAAGCACCTGGAAGATGATTTAGAGCAATCTCTGACCACATTTGAGCCTGAAGATGTTGGTTCAATGTCTTCATTTTGCCTTCTTAATTCTTTCTCTCTGTTCATTTCTTCCTCTTTTTCTCTTGCTTCTGAAAAGATTAAAAAATTTTCCAACAGTTACTCTTCAAAATTTTTCACTATTAATAAAGGCTAAAAATTAACATAGTCACAGAGATGTAACTTAAGAGTGGTCCCAGTAACAGCAAAAAATTATCAACCTACATGTCTAACAATGGGAAAATAACTATTGTAAACCACGATAACATAAAATACAGTCAATAAAATTAGTGATGGGAAATGTACAAATCTGGGAAAAATAGCAACAGATGTGCTAAGCAAAATTAGCATGTGAATAGCATATGAACCACAATGTACTATCTAAAAAGATACGGGAGGAATCTGGCTGGCTCAGTCAGTGGAACATGTAATTCTTGATCTCAGGGTTGTGTGTTTGAGCCCCACATTGGATGTAGAGATTGTTTAAAAATAAAGTCTTTAAATTAATTAATTAATTAATTATTAATTAATAAAAATGAAATAAAAAGATGTGGAAGGTTATAAGTAAAAAAGTATCTAAAAGTAAGATCTTAGGTAATTTTACTTTTCATTTTCAATGTTTTACACTATAAACAGAATTTTGTTCATTCCTGGGTCACCTGGGTGACTCAGTCAGGTAAGCATCCAACTTTGGCTCAGGTCATGATCTCATGGTTCACAAGTTCAAGCCCTGTGTCGGGCTCTGTGTAAAAAAAACATTTTGTTCATTTCTGAATTTCCCATACTGGATTTGTGGTCAAGCACTTCCCACAAAAACTATGAGAAAATTTCAGATTTCTAGAGTTATTTACCTTGGAAAGACAAAAACAAATATCCAAAGAAATTAAATCTTTTTCCTCTGATAATCTCACTCTACAATTGAGGGACACATAGGAAGGAAATTAATTATATGAACAGTCTGGTTCTTAACTACCATGATCTTCAATAACTTAAGATAATCTTTAACATTTTTCCTTAATGATGAAAAAACAATACACCCAAACTTAGGCACTATTAAAGGGTACTACTTATTAATTGAAATGTTGTACTCTTTAGGGTCTTTTGTTGCCAGGACCTGGACGATGAGAAACAAGGAGATAGCAAGCAAGTGTCAACAAGTAACTAGATATCCTCTGAATTCAAACAAGGAAGATTAAACTCTGCAGGAAGAGGTAAGGCAAATACATACTACAGCCCTAGCTTGTGTTCATATTTTTTGTGCTCACCACTGGGCTAAGGTGACTTAGAAGTTGACAATTCTGCACTCTGATGCTGAGGTTGAAAAAAATAAAAAAGAGGAAGATAATGTCCTATAAGAGCTGCCCCAGGGCACCTGGG
The DNA here is from genome assembly GCF_024362965.1 of Panthera pardus. Taxonomy (NCBI): domain Eukaryota; kingdom Metazoa; phylum Chordata; class Mammalia; order Carnivora; family Felidae; genus Panthera; species Panthera pardus. The sequence goes on along the minus strand of NW_026526765.1, from coordinate 29,938,186 downwards.
TGGCTCACTCAGTCAAGCATCCCATGTCAGTTCAGGTCATGATCTAACGGTGGGCAGGTTCAAGCCCCCTTGTGGGGCTCTGTGCTAACCAGCTCAGAGCCTGGAGCCTGCTTTGGATTCTGTGTCTCCCCCTCTCTCTCTGCCCCTCCCTGCTCACGCCTATATCTCTCTCCTTCAAAAATAAACATTAAAAAACAATTTTTTTTTAAAGAGTTGCCCTGCTTGGCTCCTACCCTCATCCTGCTTCTCCAGTCAATCCCTCTGTACTCTACAGGGTGGGAGGAGAGGGGTTCGGGGGTGAAAAACACTTGGACATTTGATCCTAGGCTCAGGTCTTGGGGCAGTTCTGACCTTACTCAGTAAACAGTACCTCGGCATACATTATTAGCTATCCAACAGCCATTTCTCCCTTTTTCCCTTGCTCCGAAAACCACAATTTTCTCCAGATAAGAGCAAGTTCTTCAGCAGATCCTGGGCCCCTCCCCGCCCAGAAAGGGTTAAAACTTGATTCCAACTCAACTTTATCACTCTTGTCAGTGGCTGTTTTTTGGAGCTGATGTGCCACACTAATACTAGTCAATTAAGATCTGAGGAGAAGTCAGCCGGAAGAAAACTTGAGAAAGGTTTTCTTCTTTTCTTTATTTTGAGAGAGAGAAGAAGAGAGAATCCCAAGCAGGCTCCACTCAATCCCATGACCTTGAGGATCATGACCTGAGCTGAAATCAAGAGTCAGTTTAACCAACTGAGCCACCCAGGCACCCCTTACTTTTAAAACATATATCAAACAGTATCCTTTCAGCCTGTGGAGGTGGTCATCTGCATGTAACAAAATTTCACTTACAATTTTAGGTCATGAGAATATACCCAGCTTGGGACAAGCCAATACCCTACAACTGGCAAAGCAGAAAAAGAGGGAAAAACTTAATATTCTTCAGGTCAGGACTCAGAAGATGGAAGAGCCCCATTCCAGAGTTATTGTCATGTGCAACAGTACATTTTTCTTAGTTGTGCCATTTTTATTTTTTATTTAAAAAAATTTTTTTAATGTTTATTATTTTTAAGAGAGAGAGAGAGAGACAGAGCATGAGCAGGGGAGGGGCGGAGAGAGAGGGAGACACAGAATCCAAAGTAGCCAGCACAGAGCCTGATGCGGGGCTCGAACTAAGGAGCCGTGAGATCATGACCTGAGCCAAAGTCAGACACTTAACCATCTGAGCCACCCAGGAGCCCCTTGAGCCATTTTTAATTAGGTCTTCTAGGACTTCTTTGCAAGTAACAAAAAGTATCTTAATAGCAACCTTAATTTAACAAAAATTAGAGCAGCTAATACTTAACATGGAGCTAACTATGTATGAGGTATTGTTTTAAGCACTGCCTATAAATTAACTCTTTTAATCATCACAACGACCTCTGAAGTAGATATTATTTTTTTAGCTTTATTGAGGTATAGGTGACAAATAAAATTATAAAAGATTTAAAATGTACAATGTGATATAATATACATATACATTATGAGAGGATTCCCTCCATGGAGTGAATGAACATATCCATCATCTCACATATCTACCTTTTTTTTTTTTAAGTGAGAACATTTAAGTTTTACTCTCCTAACAATCTCAATTACACGATACACTTGAAGTAGGTACTATTATTCTCACTCTACATTTGAGAAATCTATGCCATTGAAAAGTCAAGTAACAAAGCTATAAAGTCCCAAAACAGTGAATTGAGGCTCCAAAACTGGATCTTTCTGAGATGTGACCAGACTTTCTTAAGAGACTAAAATTATCCAATGAGCACCACCCACCTTAAGTAACAATTTGCCTGCCTTTCTCTCCAAGAGGCAATAAAGCCCAGCCCTTCACTGCATGCTTGTGGCCAGACTATCCAGAAACTGGCCCACCCACCTGCTCAACTAGAGTTCCTCAGCAGAGGATAACTACTCCAAACTACTTGTCCCTAGTGAAGCATCTAATTTTTTAATTTAAAATTTTAATTTTTTAACACTAGAAAGGATCTTCTTTATTTATTTTTTATTTTTTTAAATTTTTTAAAATGTTTTTATTTATTTTTGAGACAGAGAGAGACAGCATGAGCAGGGGAGGGGCAGAGAGGGAGACACAGAATCTGAAACAGGCTCCAGGCTCTGAGCTGTCAGCACAGAGCCCGACACGGGGCTCGAACTCAGAGTGTGAGATTGTGACCTGAGCTGAAGTAGGACACTTAACCGACTGAGCCACCCAGGAGCCCCATCACCAGAAAGGATTTTCTAATCAGAGAGGTTCTTGCCATCACCTGATGCTTCATTAAAGCAAAGGATAAAGATAAAAGGGGGATTAAGACATTTTAGAGGAAAAAAATTTTTCTTCCTCATTGTTAACTGAGGACAAAAACCAAAACCAAACAGAATTCAGTAGTCTATAACTCCCTGACAGAGGGTATCATTTCATGCACTTTGACCCAATGTGGAACCAAGCACACTGTAAGCACTGTAAAAATGCTCTGTATCTTCCCTCAACCAAAATGAATTAATCTACTACCCAACACTTAATTTTATACTTCCAAGCACCTCATTTTATTGTTCTCTACCTTCAGTTATCAACTATGGACAGCCATTTCTGCAAAAGCCCCTCCAAATGTATGCAATTTTTGTCTAGATTAGCAGCAAACTATCCAAAACCTCCATGTCCCATCTGGGCTGATTCACACAAACTGCAGACTCAAAAGTATGTAATTCAGCAGCTGAAAATCTCAGAGCCAATCATTATAGCAACCACTTAACTTGAAGAAATGAAACTTAAGATAAAATGTAAAAGAAATAAAGGGGTGCTTGGGTGGTGCAGATGGTTAAGTGCCCAACTCTTGATCTCCATGATCTCAAGTCTGTGAGTTCAAGCCCTGCATCAGGCTCTGCACTGATGGCGTGGAGCCTGCTTGGGATTCTGTCTCTCCTTCTGACCCTTCCCCACTTGTGCTCTCTCTCTGTTTCTCTCTCAAAATAAATAAACTTAAAAAAAAGTAAAAGAAATAAAATTACCAGAAATAATAGCTAAAATAAATGTTCTCTAATCATGATACTCTTTTTACCCACGGGACTTAAATCTTGCTAAATGTTTTTGTTATTCTACTTTAAAATAATTCATTACCCTACAAATTTCACATAAATTTACATTGAATTTAATTTTTTTAAATGTTTATTTATTTTTGAGAGAGAGAGAGAGAGCACAAACAAGGGAGGGGCAGAAAGAGAGAGAGAGAGAGAAGAGACACAGAGGATCCAAAGTGGGCTCCGTGCTGACAGCAGTGAATCCTGATGTGGGGCTCAAACTCAGGAACGATGAGATCATGACCTGAGCCAAAGTCGGATGCTCAACTGACTGAGTCACTCAGGTGCCCGTAATTTTAAATATTGCCAAAATACCAGGAAGTAAAGAATAAGAACATTTTAACTACATTTATGATGTATCTCCATTAAATATTTAGGGATATAACCATTATGTATCCAGCTCTGTTAGGCACTGAAAAAATGAAGAACAAAGTTCTTATCCTTAATACGTGAACAATATTAAGATAAAATCTATAGTATTTTTTAAAGTGTCATGGAAACAAAGCCATTATATCCAAACAGGTTTTTAAAGAACACCTAGTGGGGTGCCTGGGTGGCTCAGTTGTCTGAGCATCTGACTTCAGCTCAGGTCATGATCTCACAGTTCGTGGGTTCGAGCCCCGCATCGGGGCTAACAGCTCAGAGCCTGGAGCCTGCTTCAGATTCTGTGTCTCCCTCTCTCTCTGCCCCTCCCCTGCTCACGCTCTGTCTCTCCCTCTCTCTCAAAAATAAATAAACATTGGGGCACCTGGGTGGCTCAGTCGGTTGGGCTTCCGACTTCGGCCCAGGTCATGATCTCGTGGTCCGTGAGTTCGAGCCCCGCGTCAGGCTCTGTGCTGACAGCTCGGAGCCTGGAGCCTGCTTTGGATTCTGTGTCTCCCTCTCTCTCTGCCCCTCCCCTGTTCATGCTCTGTCTCTCTGTCTCAAAAATAAATAAAAATATTAAAAAATAAATAAATAAATAAACATTAAAAAAAAAAAAAAGAACACCTAACAAAAGTAAAATATGAGGCCTTAAATGATGAGGTAGTATTCAACCAGGTAAAGAGACCATTTCAAGTACACCGGAGGGGGGGGAAAAAAAACCTTTAAGCTTTTCTAATTTCTAAAATGTACAGGACAGATTTTCTTTTCAGGATCATTAAATCATCCATTGAAATCATTTTCAAATTCTTTCATGTTTTTTTTCATTTTTTCCAGTTACATAACTGAGAAAGTTCATAAATCCATCTAAAACATAGGCACAACCAAAATAAGCATTTGAATAAAAAAAAATTGCGGGGGGGGGGGGGGCGCCTAGGTGGCTCAGTCGGTTGAGCATCCAATTCTTGATTTCAGCTCAGGCCCTGATCCCAGGGTCGTGGGATCAAGCCCTGCATCAGGCTCCCTGCTAAATGTGGAGCCTGCTTAAGATTCTCTCTCCCTCCCTGTGCCCCTGTCCCCAGCTCACAATCTCTCTCCCTCTCAAAAAAAAAAATAAAATAAATAAATTTTTAAAAAGAAGTCTTTCCTCCCCACTTATGTCCTCATAGTATTACAGTCCTAAAAAAGGACCTTTTATATGACTTAAACAAACTTAGAGCTTTCAAAAAATTTAAAAACTTAAAAAAAAAAAATTGCACCACCACTATTTCCTGACATTTTAAATAATGCATACTTTATTGAGGTTTTATAGTAATTCATCCTTTCTACTAGGGCATTTACCAACCAAAACAGTTCATATTCATATACACAAACTCGCTATTAAAAGGGACCAAAGGGGCGCCTGGTGGCTCAGTCAGTTGAGCGTCCGACTTCAGCTCAGGTCACAATCTCACGGACCATGAGTTCGAGTCCCGCGTCAGGCTCTGGGCTGATGGCTCAGAGCCTGGAGCCTGCTTCCAGTTCTGTGTCTCCCTCTCTCTCTGCCCCTCCCCCATTCATGCTCTGTCTCTCTCTGTCTCAAAAATAAATAAACGTTAAAAAAAAAATTAAAAATAAATAAATAAATAAATAAATAAATAAAATAAAATAAAATAAAATAAAATAAAATAAAATAAAAGGGACCAAAGTTTTTATTCTCCTCAAGTTTCATGTCAATGCTCACAGACTCCAGTCCAAGCACAAGATAAATTATGCCCATATCAGTTTTTGAACTTTCAAGAAAAATAAGTCAAACTTTGGATTCATGTGTTTAGATCAGGGTAAAAACAGCAGTCTGAGGATATAATACTATGTCCAAGTCCAACAATACTAAATCAAGGAAGTTCAATACATTTAATTCATCCACAAACATCACAGAAGAACTTGGTCCTGAGATAATGTTTCAAATTTTAAAAATGTAGTAACTCTTTACTATAAGTCCTCTCAGGTGCTAAACGCATATGTGCTTTTACTAAGAAAAACTCTAGCAATTAAAAGTGATATTTTTAGGGTGCCTGGGTGGCTTAGTCTGTTAAGCATCTAACTGCAGCTCAGTTATGATCTCATGGTTCGTGGGTTCCAGTCCTGCACTGAGCTCCACACTGACAACTCAGAGACTGGAGCCTGCTTTGGATTCTGGGTCTCCCTCTCTCTACCCCTCCCCTACTTGTGTTCTCTAAATAAATAAATAAATACATACATACATACATACATACATAAATACATAAATACACAAATAAAGAATAAACATATAATAAAAAATAAAAGTGACATTTTTCAAGTACTTAACTGTTTAAAAAGTACTATGCCCGGCGCACCTGGGCGGCTCAGTTAAGCGTCTGACTCTTGATTTAGGCTCAGGTCACCATCTCAGAGTTTGTGAGATCGCGCTTCATGTGGGGCTCTGTGCTGACAGCACACAGCCTGCTTGGGATTCTCTCTCTCCCTCTCTCTGTATCTCCCTCACTAGCATGCATGTGCTCACTCTCTCTCTCTCTCTCTCTCAAAATAAACTTAATAAATAAATAAGTAGTACTATGCTCAACATCTTAATCCTTTCAAGAACCCTCTAAGGAAGACCTTATTATCACTTTCACCTAACAGACAAAGAAATTAAGGCTCTAAATTTGAAAACTCATCCAACATTATCTCTAACCTGATGTGTGGCTGACCCTCAAACCTAGGTCCTCCAACTCCAAATCCCAAGCTCTGTATCCATACAAAGGATTTTAAAACATTCTCCAAAGAAGCAGCGTTTTTCAAAAGACAGTATTACAGTTCCAAATTCAATTTAACCTTCTCAAGTATATATTGAGAACTTATCTTGCAAGGCATGGTATAGGGAACTATAGAACTCATTCAGGTGAATAAGACAATCTCTGTGCCAATGTTTCGTTATCACATGCTGAAAGAGGTAAATACAAGAATGCTATACTATAACAGTATAAGCATTCACTAAAATGTTTAAAAATCAAGCGGTTAAAGCATTTGTAAATAGGCCTCAAATACAAAATGTCTTTGTATCTTGTCTGATGATACCAAATTATTTAATATTTTTAAGTATGCTAAGGTAAGAGGATCGGGGGGCACCTGGATGGCTCAGTTGGTTGAGCATCCGACTTTGGCTCAGTTCATGATCTCACAGTTCACAAGTTTGAGCCCTGCATCAGGCTGGCTGCTGTCAGCACAGAGCCCACTTCAGATCCTTTATCCCCCTCTGTCTCTGCCCCTCCGCAACTTGTGCTGTCGCTCAAAAATAAACATTTTTTTCAAGGATCTGTATCTCTTAAAAACATATACTAAAATATTTACAGGTGAAATAATGTCTAAGATTTGTGCCAAAATAATCTGAGAGGGGAAGTAAATGGAAATAACACCGGCCATGAATTATTATAGTACTTAAATCCGTGTGATAAGAGTTCATTACCATACTTTTGTGTATTGTGTGTGAGATTTCACATAATGACAGTTTTTTTAATAGTATATGTACATAGTGGGCCTCTCATCACACACACACACACACACAAAAAAAAAACAACTTATTCTTCCAAAGACCAAAAAAAATCACATGAAGCTCACTTTCCAAATATTAGGTATTACTGCTATATATCATTGTAAACCAAAAAGGACAACTGGCAGAACAACAGTCACTTAAATTTGTCTAAAAGTCCTATCTCTGATTTCTAGCCCGTTTTACTCTATCAGGATACATCTATTCCTTCTCCAGTGTAACAACGATCTGATTCAGATCCAAAGAAGCAGTAGAGAAGTCAGTCTACTTGGAAGACCCCAAGGCGCTTTCCAGAATTGCCAACCGCCTGGTATCAAACCAGACAGTCTGGAAATTAAGGCCTTCGTTACATGTGTGATATAATTCATTAATGCAGGGGTTCAACAGCAGCAGCCACATTCACTGTATGTCTCAATTTTCTAAACTGAGTCAACACTCAGTGGTGTACACAGCTCTGAGTGCCACCTCTCGCCCAGCCTTCCAAATACTGGTTCCGCTGTAAGCAGGAAAAGAAAAAAATGAAATGAAAATCAGATAAAGGTGAAAGGAGAGGTAATAAAGAAACTGCTATTCTGATTCTTACAAATTAATTTAGAATCCTTGCTTGTTCATAGCACACACTTCAAAAAGATTTTAGCATCCAGGCTTTCTTATCCTACTTAGATGCAACTTTTTACGTTAAAAAAAAATAATAACCTCTGCTTCCAAAGGAACGAACACATGTGGTCTTCTAACAATTTTGAATTTTTTTTTTCTTTTTTTTTTTTTAGAAAGAAAGTGCACGGGAGCGGAGCCGAGGGAGAGAGAGAGAGAATCTTAAGCAGACTCCACACTCAGCACGTAGCCAGACAGAGGGCTGGATCCCACAACCCTGGATCATGACCTGAGTCCAAATCAAGAGTCTTGGATACTCAACCGACTGAGCCACCCAGGCACCCCTTTCTCAGTCTTCTATAACTGTCGATGTACTTGTTTAAAGCGTTTACAGGATTTAAACCAATAGAAAAGGACATAACTGTACTTCTTACCCAGTGTTTTCCGACTTCTCTCCACAGCCGTTCTTCGTGTTTGTTCAAACATTGCTTCCAAATCAAATGTTCGAGCTTTTTTTCCTAAACAGAAATAAGTAGCAGACTGTGATCTTCTTGCACTAAGCTGGGCAAACTTTAGGTACTCAATAAATACTTATAACCATTTAGTCTGTTTCATTTATAACATGGCTACAAGATAAGTATCTAAGAAGAACGAGTTTATCTCAGGGAATTTTTATTGACAGTCTCATCATTAACCAGCCAACTTTCCCATCCTCCTCTAATCCCCTGGACTCTACCCCTTAAACCTAACACTGCTGTCATAGGCAGAATGGAGAATGTTCACACCCTAATCTCGGGAACCTGTGAATATGTTATATTACACAGCAAAAGGGACTTTGTAGATGTAATTAAGGTTATGGACTTTAAAATAGATTATCCTGGTTTAAAACAGAAGATTGTCTTAATCTAAATCACAGAAGCCCTTGCAAGCAAAGATGCAGAACAGATACAGCAGAAGTCAGGGAGATATAGTGTGAGAAGGACTGGAAACACTACTTCATTTTAAGATCAAGGCAGCAAGATGACAAGTAATTCAGGTACCTTAAGGAGCTAAGAGACTCCCACCTGACAGCCACTAAGGAAACTGGGGCCTCAACCCTAAAACCACAGGAAATCAAATTCTCACAACAACCTGAATGAGTTTGGAAGCAATATATTGGTTTTCGTCGTGTTTTTTTATAGTAATGTCTACTCCATGTTAATAAGAATATGGTAAAAATGTCATTCTTACGTGATACTGACTTTTGTATAAATTGAAACAAACTTTCTGAAGGGCATTATGACAAAAATGTATCAGTTTTAAAAGACATATACCCAAATTTTTGGTTACTTTTTAATATTTATATTTTTTATTATAGTCCATTCTTTAGAAAACTACCCTATGAAAATACACAAAAATTCCTTTTACAAGACATGAAAGTTATTTCTAAAAATATTAACTTTAGTATTACTGAAAAAAATTAGAATTAGAAACTATGTAGGAGAAAGTTTAAAATATTACAAATTATACACATATTAAATGGACTACTATTCAGCCATTTTGGAAGAGCATTTTATAACATGGGAAAATCCTTAAGAGTATTAAGAATTAAATAAAGCATATAATTAAGAGTAATATAAACCTGTACACACATATGATCTTAAGTTTCTTGATAAATACACAACAGGAAAAACTGGAAAACAAAGTTCTAAGTCTTGATTTCTAGATCACAAGATTATTAATGGCTTTACTTTCTTCTTTCTCATCTTTTGTGTTCTTCAGATTTCCTGCTATTAATATATGTTACTTTTGACATCAGAGAAGAAGCTAAAGAACTGAAACAAAGTAAGTACTGTAATAATACATAAGTATGCAGTATTTTTGCAAAAACAACTACCTAGAAGTAAAAATGTGGCATAAGACATTACCATAGTAGATGGGTAAATGAACACTAACAAGAGACCTGGACACATTAGCCTGATATCTGTTCTGTCCAAAACCCAAAAGAAATGGAAAAACAATTTACGTCGCCTTCTTACAGACAGTAATGTTTTCAACAGATGACTACATCTCTGTTTGAAATGTTTTTCTTTATCTCATAACAAGGCTCCACAGAGAGATTGAAGTAACGATGCCGGGGAAGAAAAGCTTGAATCAAAAAGGATTTAATAACCGTTATAATATCACTTAACGGCTCACCTGTTACCAGAAAGGCCATCTCGTTACAGACCACGGTCAATGGTTAGCTCTCAGTCTCTGGACACAAAAAGACAACTCCCTCCACCAACCAACACCGCCCACCACGTGGGTCACAAAGCTACCTTTCTCTCTTAAAAGGCTTTCCACTCGTGTCACCTGAGCTGGTCCCAACAGACAGGCAAGAATTGGAAAATGGATGGAGAATACCCAGAAATTGCAAGGTATACACACTAGAGTTAAAGTAACTAGGACTTGGCACAGCGGAGGGTGCGGAACAGAGGTGACAGCTGGGCCTCCCCTCTCAACCTGCGGTTCTTAAAACCTGTGCAAAAGGAGACGGAGCTAAGCGTAAGGCAGTCACTTACCGAACCCGGTGAAGCCCATGGTGACCGCCAGCTGCGGATCCGGTCCCGATGCGTCTGAGCCTGTCACTGGGGCAAGAGGAGAAGGAGGAGACCTCGTTAGTGCGGCGACGCCGGCACCCGCTGGCCCTACCCACCCTGCCTAGGATCGCCCCACGGAACCCACCTTCACTGGGCCCCGGGCGTTCCATGGCCGGCCGCCTGCCGCAGAACTAGCCACAGCCACAGAACAAGCAGCTGCGAAAGACTCCCGGCAAAACCTGCAGGAACTATCGCCTTTCAGGTACTGCGCCGCCGCCGGGGCCAAGAGCGTCACCTTCCGCGAAGGGATCGCGGCCCCCGGAGCTGCGCCGCCCTAGCGGGCTGGCGGGGCATAAGCACTGCAGAGACTACCTGCTAACTCCGCCCAGTGGCTGGGAACACCCCCCAGTTTTGTCAACACCCTTTCTTTTCTTTTTTTTTTTTTTTTGTATTTTGTAGATTTTATTCAATGACTATATATTATTGGTATACTAAGCATATAGAAAAGATAGAGAAAGAATGAGTCCACAGGTCTTTCAAGGAACAAGTAAACCTGTGGAAGCCCTCAGAATTTATTTCTCAATCTTGGCTGCGTATCAGTATGCAAAACACCTGGAGAGGTGTTTTGTTTTGTTTCATATTTTTTATTCAAGTATAGTGGACACACAAAGTTACACTAGTTTCAGACATACAGCATAGTGATTCAACTAATCTGTATATTATGCCCACAAGTGTAGCTACCATCTGTCACCATACAACACTATTACAACACCATTGATTAGATTCCCTTTGCTGTGCCTCTTGTCTCCGTGACCTATTCGTTCATTCCATAAGTGGAAGCCTCTGTTTCACACTCCCTTTCCCCTCTTTTGCTCAACCTCCTTCCCTCTGACAACCATCAGTTTGTTCATTGCATTTATGGGTCTGTTTCTGCATTTTGCTCATGTGTTTGTTCATTTCTTAGATTCTACATATGAGTAAAATCATATGGTGTTTGTCTTTCTTTGTCTTATTTCCCTTAGTATAATACCCTCTAGGTCCATCCATATTGTCGCAAATGGCAAGATCTCTTACTATTTTTGTGAACATCCTTTATTTTTCAAGGTGCATTTACTGCCAAGATGACACAATCCTCACAGAACTCTAAAGAAAAGCCAATATACTCGCTTTCTTTGTGTTTTGTCCTCTATGAGGAAACCCTCACAACTCTCCACATTTTCGGTATATTTTAAGAAAAAAAGGTGTATTTACTACATGACCGACAAGCACATGGAAGCCAAAAAGACTTGAGTTGCTATAAGAGTTGCCAAAAAATGCTCTAAGTCTCATATTCTTAGCCCAAGCCTCCCTCTGTTAGGCATGATTGGTTATAGAGTTTCCCAGCTCACAGCAAGCATTCCCAAAGCACTTGATTCACATACTATATTTTCACTTCATATTGGTTTTAATTTCTTCACAACACAACTCCTTATCTGAAGTTCAAACTAATGGTATATTATTTAACTATATACTTCTGAATTCTAGCAAAACCATGTATAGTCCTAACAAGTGTTGCTGAACAAAAATATTTTCATAGAATTACTCATTGGCCCCACTATTACCTTAGTCTCCTATTTCAAATTATGCTTTGGCTGTACCCACTAAATGATAATTATCAAGTCTAATATCATTTCCATTGCTCTTAAAATAAAATGCAAAATTACCAACATGTCCCCCAAAGCTTTTTGAACCTCATTGTTTCTATTTTCCACTGTACCTGTCTTCTCTAAACAGCTTCAGAACATCATGACCTGAAAACTGACTCTTCACCAATCCCTATACCCTTCATTGAATTCTACTTATTCTTCAAACTCAAATTAAACTTCAGTGCTCTTCTAAGCATTTACAGGCCTTTATAGACCTCCAAGTAAATTAGACCCCTCTAACTATCATGTAATCTAGTACTCTTCTTTAATAGCATGATGACTAGATGGTCACTCAGTTTTTAGCAAATAAATGAAAAAAAAATGTGGTGCCTTGGTGGCTCAGTTGGTTAAGCATCTGACTCTTGGTTTCAGCTCAGGTCATGATCTCCCAGTTTGTAAGTTAGAACCCCGTGTTGGGCATTGCCCTAGCACCACAGCACCTGCTTAGGATTCTGTTTCCCTCTCTCTCTGCCCTCCCCCGCTTGCTCTCTATCTCTCTTTCAAAATAAATAAAAATAAACTTAAAAAATGTTTAATGAGAGAAAAAATGAATGAATAAGAGAAAAAAAGTAGTTGTGAAGACAAAAGCTACTCCTCTTTTATGCAGGATGTTTTATAGCTTGGGACAACAACGTTTGGTTTAATCCTAAGAGATTACTCAACCTCTAAAGTCAAAAGCCAATGTGAACTCCAATCAATATGGCCAGTTGATTATGCCTTTAACAAAGTGATATTAATGCCACTGTCTCTTCTCTGAGCACAAATAAGCAGGCCTTAGGTCGTAAAATAGAACTTTATGAATACAACTCATTAAGAAAACCATTGCCCAAGCTTATAACTAGCTATTTCAGCTCCTTGGTAGTCAAGGATTTATTGATGAGAACTTGAGAAAATATGTAATTTTTTTCTTTTTATTAAGACTTTAATTTTTTAGAGCAGTTTAAGGTCCACAAAATAAAATCGAAGGGAAGTTACAGAGATTTCCCATACGCCCCCTTGCCCTTACACATGCATAGCTTTCCCCATTATCAATATCCCCCACCTGGTGGTACACATTTTATAGTTGATGAACCTACACTAACACATCATGATCACCACAGTCCATAGTTTACATAGGGTTCACTCATGGTGCTGTACATTCTATGGTTTATGACAAATGTATAATGATGTGTAATCATCATTATGGTATCAACATTATGATATGCTTATTCAACCCTCCTCTCCCTCCTCCAACCTCTACCAACCACTGGCATTTTTACTGTCTCCATAATTTTACCTTTTCTAGAATGACATATACTTGGAATCGTACAGTATATAGCTTTTTTCAGATTGGCTTCTCTCACTTAGTAATATATATTTAAGTTTCCTCCATATCTTTTCATGACTTAATAACTCATTTCTTTTGAGCACTGTTTAATATTCCATTGTCTGGATATACTACCATTTACTTATCCTATTTCACCTACTGAAGGACATCTTGGTTGCCTCTAAGTTTTGGCAATTATGAATAAAGCTGCTATAAATATCATGTGCAGGTTTTGTGTGGACAGTTTTCAATTTCTTTAGGTAAATAGCAAGGACCGGGATTTCTGAGTACTATAGTAAAAATATGTTTAGTTTTGTAAGAAACTGCCAAACTGTCTTCCAAAGTGGCTGTGCCACTTTACATTTTCACTAGCAATGAATGAGAGGTCCTATTCTGCCACATCTTCACCAGCATTTGGTATGTCAGTGTTTAAAGATGTTGGCCCCTCTAATAGGTACCTAGTGTTTTGATTTGCATTTTCTGGATGACATGATGTGGAGCATCTTTTTATATGCTTAATTGCTATCTGTATATCTTTGGTGAGGTGTCTTAAGGTCTTTAGCCCATTTTTTAGTCAGATTGTTTTCTTATTATTGACTTTTTAAGAGTTCTTTGTATCTTTGGGTTACAGTCCTTTATCAGATGTCTTTTGCAAATATCTTCTCCCAGTCTGTGTCTTGTCTTCTCATTCTCTTGATGTTGTCTTTTGCAGAGCAAAAGTTTTTAATTTTTAAAAATTTTTTAATGTTTTTATTTATTTTTGAGAGAGAGACAGAGCACAAGTAGGGGAGGAGCAGAGAGAGAGAGAGAGACAGAATCTGAAGCAATCTCTGGGCTCTGGGCTGTCAGCACAGAGCCCCACGTGGGGCTTGAACTCACGAATCACGAGGTCATGACCTAGGCTGAAGTCAGATGCTCAACAGCTCAACCGACTGAGCCACCCAGAGCACCCAAGTTTTTAATTTTAATGAAGGGCGGTTTATCATTATTTCTTTCATGGGTCATGTCTCTGGCATTGTATCTAAAAAGTCATTGCCTTATCCGAAATTACATACATTTTGTTCTATGTTATCTTCTAGTAGTTTTATAGTTCAGTGTTTTACATTTAGGTCAATGATCCATTTTGAGTTAATTTTTGTGACAGGTATAATGTCTGTGTCTAGATTCATTTTTTTTGCATGTGGGTGTCTAGTAGTTTCAGCACCATTTGTTGAGAACATTCCATTGTAGATATATAACATTTTAAACTACAGAGTGCTGGAGAAAAAGAAGAAAAATGGAAGATATATATCATCAACCAGTAGAAGTAGATAATCATGATCATTACAGAAAAATCACAAAAATTTATTGTGATTAAAACAAAGAAACAATAATTGCACTACGGGAGACTTCTGCACTAAGCTTTTTTTTTTTTTTTTTTTTTCTGGCTTTGCCTGCATGAAACGTCTTCATAATAAAAGTGGTAAGTGTGCCAGAGTAACTTTGATTTTCTTGGCGCAAAGTAAATTTATGAATCAAATTATTTGAGAGGCAGGATAGCATAGCATTAAGCAAATGAGTTCCAGAACTAGAATGTCTCAGCTCAAATCCTGATTCTAGTAATGTAATTTTGATGATTTACTTAGTCTCTCTGTGCTTTAAATTGTTCACCAGTTAAGTGGATAATATAAGGATAGCACCTATCACCTCGTAGATTTTTCTGATGATTGAATGAGTTAATTTTCAAAAAGCAATTCGAATAGTGCCTGGCATGTATTGCACACCCAATAAACGTTGGCCATTTTTAAAAATTTTTTAAATGTTTCATTTATTTTTGAGAGAGAGGGAGACAGAGTGCAAGCCGGAGAGGGGCAGAAAAGGAGACACAGCATCTGAAGCAGGTTCCAGGCTCTGAGCTGTCAGCACAGAGCACGACAAACCCACAAACTGCAAGATCATGACCTGAGCTGAAGTCCGGTACTCAACCAACTGAGCTACCCAGGCGCCCCAAATGTTGGCCATTATTAAGTGCCAGATACTAGTGAGAGTAGTGAAGACATAAAGCATAGTCTCTGCCCTCATGGAATTTCCATTCTAATGAGGATATTTTTAAAAACCCTAAGTGCCTCATGGGGCTAGATAATCTACTTAAATAGAGAGCTACTTGAGTAGTAGTTCTCAAAGTGTATTCTGCAGGTTCCTTTAAAGGTGTTCATGAGATCAAAGTTATTTTCATAATAATACTAACACATCATTTGCCTTTTTCACTCTATTGACATTTGCACTGATGATGCAGAAGCAACAGTGGGTAAAATTGCTGGTACATCAGCATTAGTCAAGGCAGTGACAAGCAAATTGTCGTAGTAGTTCTTGTATTCCTCACTGTTATATACCTATTTTAAACAAAAATAAATGAAATGAGTGTCACTTTGAGGAAGACAACTCATTGTACTTGTTACTAATGAAAATTAGAGCACTTAAGAGAAAATCAGAATCTTGAAAAATTCATCAAGATTGTATCAAGGTTGGAAAAAAAGATTGTATCAACTAGCATAAGCTTAACAACTCCCCAATACTTATAAGATTTTTTTTTATTAAGATAGATTAACACCATCATTTTTTTCTATTGGTTAATGAAATAGGTCAACATTTGGAAGTTCTGCGTTACTTAGAGAACCAGTATTTCCCAAATGACCAACATATGTTTCAGAATCATGCATGGATAGAAGGTCCATTCAAAATACAAGATAGACAAGTGGTTCTTAACAAATTTCAAAAAAAAAAAATCACTGATGGTTTCAAATTCCACATCATAACTAACCTTTAAGAAACTGTACCGCTTTTCAAGTTCGTGTATACTATCAAAGAAGAACTTTCACATCTAAGAAGGTTATTAAAAGACCTCTTATTTTCCCACTACATAACTGTGTGAGGCCTGCTTTTCTTCATATACTTCAAGTAAACAACATATCACAACATATTGATGGCAGATGCAGATATGAAAATCTAGTTATCTTCTTAAGCCAGACATTTAAGAGATTTGCAAAAATGTAAAATAATACCATTCTTCTAATAGTTTTATTTTTTTTTTAATTTTTTAGTGTTTATTTTTGAGACAGAGACAGACAGAGCACAAGCAGGGGAGGAGCAGAGAGAGAGGGAGACACAGAATCTGAAACAGGCTCCAGGTTCCGAGCTGTCAGCACAGAGCCCGAGTGGGGCTCGAACTCACAAACTGTGAGATCATGACCTGAGCAGAAGTTTGACGCTGAACTGACTGAGCCACCCAGGCGCCCCTAATATTTTAGTTTTAGAAATATGGTGATTTTTCATGAAGTATGTATCATTTATATTAAAATGGATTAGGCTTATACTTTTATTTATTTTTTTAGGTTCATTCTTTTAAATGACTTTTTAAATTTCTAATTTTTAGGAGACATTTAGCAACTATTAACAAATATAACCCACACAAACAAAAACTCTTCGTAATCCTTAATAATTATTAAGATTCTCAATAGTCTTGATTCCACAACCCTAGGGTCATGACCTGAGCTGAAATCAAGAGTTGGACGCTCAACCAAGTGAGACACCCAGGAGCCTTGCAGTGCAGGAATATTAGACTAATATTGCCAGATCATCCAATTTGTGGAATTGGAAACTCTCAATCGTGTATTTTATCTCAAATTAAAAACAAACACTGTACCAGACCATCAGTTTTCAATCTATGGTCTACCAAATAAGAAAATCGATAGCTGGAGACCCATCTGCCTGTTTATCCACGAATAATACAAACCTATTTTTTTCCTGGTATATTCACTATGAGGTATAAAATTATACTTATAGACCTGTAATGTTATAGAGATTTTAACATTCAGAAATTTAGTCAACCCCTTATTTGAGGGAATAAAAAATAATTCAAGTAGCAAAAGATTATAGTTTAGCAAAGTCCATAGTTCTGTATCCTGGACACACAGGCACAAGAGCATCTGGCTCAAGGGATCCCAAACACAGGAGGTTCGGCCACTTGCCACTGACAAAATCCAAAGGCAGAGAGACCAGCAATGGTAAAACAAGAAAGGAATGTATGTCAGTAAGGCCAACACCCAGAAGACAGCAGACTAGCGTCTCAAAGACTATCTCCAAAGTGCTGAAAATTACTTCTTAGGTTAATGTAAGTAATGAACTGACCTTTGGTCAGTAAGTATGTGCAAGTGGGTAGCAAAGGTCAGGTCAACCATTATCTCGGGGGTCAAATACAGATGGGGTCTTGTTGGCTCAGGACAGTCCTTATTGCTTGAGGGGGTAGTTTCAGTTCCCATCACAGGATGGTTTGCCAGCAGGATCTTTTGCCTGACTTAAGAGATATGCTGGAAAGATGAACTTAATCAATTAGAAAGTTTGAGATCAAAATGAAGGTAGCTGAAGTCCTCTTTCAGTTTAGCTAGTCAATAAGGAGTAAAGCATTCACTGACTAGCTAAACTATGAAGAATATAACTGGATGAAGCTTACTTAAGTGTGGTTCTAAATAAGGACTAAATGAGGACAGCTACTGTTTCCAAATAAGGATTGCTTTTTGAATGAGTACTTTGATTTGACCACTCAAGTTGCCTCCTGTATGAAATGAAGTCTATCTCTCCTTGCTCATTTCTTATTCTTCTGCAGTTAATACACACCTCATAAAAAATTAGAGTGATACACTTTACTGCTTTACTTTGTGTGTCCCTGCATGAATCATGCACCTCAAGGACAGGAATGTGTCAGTGTGATATTCCTAGCACCAGGCACAGTGGGTGACACAAGTTATAAATTCAATTTTTATAGTACTTGGAGATCTATTAGGTGGCTTACTTTATACCAGTCCATCTAATTTGTGCTGGGGGATCAAATGATGAATTAGAACACTCTTCTTCATCTCTGTAATGAGAAATAAAGGAAGGCAGCCACTCCCTGCATGGAACAGTAAACAGACAATTCTTAAAGTTTTGTTGTTGTTGTTGACGGTGGGGGCGGTGGGAAGACACAAGTCGGGGAGGGACAAAGAGAGAGGTGAACAATCCCAAGCAGAGCTGGAAGCAGGGCTCCAATTCACAAAGTGTGAGATCATGACCTGAGGGAAAATCAAGAGTCAGATGCTTAATGACTGAGCCACCCAGGAGGCCCTACAATTCTTTATAGTAATGGTAACCACACACAAATAGAAAAGCCTGATGAATTTTTTTAAAGTAGGTTCCAGGCACAAAGTGGGCTTGAACTTAGGATCCAGACATCAAGAGTTGCATGCTCTGATGACTGAGCCGGCCAGAAAACAATTTTAATTTACACTGAAGCCTGTAAGATATATAGTGGAATTTTGGTTCCCATGTGAACTCCTACCAACTCCTATCCGCTCTCACAACAGAAGTTATTTGGAGTACCAAAGAAATTGACGTGCAAACTCATAAGCAGTTGCAGTTGAAGGATTCCAACCCGGGAACCTCGAGACACAAAGATCGACGGCTCGCGATACCCACCCGAGCCGAAGCAGTCTGCGCTGCCACGCACTACCCAGCTCCCACTTACCCGATACCCGCTCCCTTCCCCCTCCCCACCCCTCCCAGCCCTGTCCTTTCCCAGCCCTTTCCCTTCCCCTTCCTTTCCTTCCTTCCCCATACAACCTAGACGAATTTCCTACTCCCCAACCTGCCAAACCTCCAGCGACGCCCAGGGAAGTGCCCGCTCCACCCCACCCCCCACTCGCTCCGCCCCTAACGTCCAGCCCTTTCAACTTCTTCCTCTGGGAGTCTGCAAAACACAGCCTTCAAATTCCCCTCCCGACGAACCGGAAGTGCGTCATGCATAGGCGCCGAGGCGCTCGTTTGGCGCGCGCGCCCTAAGCTGCGGGTCTGAGTTAGGGTCTTGGGTTTTCTCTCCTTTCTCCTTGGTTCTTGACTATTTCCGGACGCTGTTGTCTCCGAACTTCGACATGCCGTCTTCTTTACTGGGCTCGGCGATGCCGGCCTCCACGTCGGCCTCAGCCCTGCAGGAAGCTCTGGAAAATGCAGGGCGGCTCATCGACCGTCAGTTGCAAGAAGACCGCATGTACCCGGACCTTTCCGAGCTTCTCATGGTGTCTGCCCCAAGTGAGTGATCAGTGCCCATTTGGTGGTAACTGCTTTCTCAGCCGAAAGGACTCTCGCCTGAATTCCTAACTAGGTCCTTATCCCCAGGGTGGACTCGGCGAAGACGTTTTGAGATTTGGGGCCCTGTTTGCTACATTTTGAAGAGCAAAAAGAGCCTGTTTTCAGTTTATTTTCTTCCTCACTTCACTGCCGATATTTGAGAGGGTAGGAGTGACGAGCACTCTGCCATTTGAAGCAGAGGGAAAGACCCCAACCTTAACGAGCTGCTCACTGCCTCCAAGTGTTCATCACAGAGGCCAGATGAGTAGGATCACCTGATCTAAGTCTCATTCTTGTTAATTCCTCCTATTAGCATTAGAGTAAATCAGACGAGCAAATGGAATTAATTTGAAAATTTACCATCTTTCTCAAAGATATTCTTTAGTATGTGTAGAGTTAGTGTAATATAAAGTCTTAATATGAAGGTTGTTAAAAAGAACTACCGCTGGAATAAAGGAAGAGAATGGTGATATTAGCAGTGATGATGGACTGGGAGGGTAAGGCAGTGTATGTGTCAACAAAAGAGAGGTGACTGGAAAACATTTTAATGATTTTAAATTATGACTAGGCTCCTCAAGGCATATAGAATTACATAAGTTGCTAAAAAAAAAAAAGTGACCCCTTTTTGAGACGGATATGGGAGAAAAGCAGAGAAGTGTAAGTAAGATAGAGACAAGATTTGGGGTAAGCAATAACCAAGGTAAAATAACAAGGACAATCTGTGCAATGGAAACCTAAACGACACTTCTGACAATTTATAAAAATCGTTGAGTAGGCTTGTAGTCAGAGAAAAGATAGAAACAGAACAAATTTAGTACTGTTCCTGACTGCTACTTACCGGTGAGCTTGTCTTCTAAGAACTGAGTGGCCTATTAGCAACACTCATCTTGAAGAGCATTACTCTCTTTGACCTCCTCAGGTTTGAAAACCAAGATGTAAAAACAGTGGATACATTCGAGTACTCTTATCTGACCCCAATCGATTCTATCCACCTTTACACATACCTCTTCAACCTAATCTTCTCAGCTTTGTTCCAGTCACACAGAATTTAACATGTTTTTCATAAGAAGCCCTTT